>NC_081405.1:248238115-248538115 GCF_030272615.1 Cryptomeria japonica
TGAAACATTTTCTTTTTCTTTTTTATAATACCTGAGGGATATTTACCAAATTTGCATGTGGATGAGGTGAATGGAGGATTGGGTGAACTATTTTCTCTAGAAATAGGTGATTCTAAGTTCAAGTCTCATTTTATTACTTCTCACAATAACTATTTACATGCACTTAGTAATATGTTTGAAAATAATCTTGCTATGATAAATAAAATGTCGTTGAAATATTCCAAACAATTAGTACCTAGCAACTCCTTAGAAAATAATTATATTTTATTCCATGCCACTTCTATGATTACAAAATTAACCTCCATAAGAAAAATACTAATCTTGCACATGAGTATAGTCTTGATCTATAAATATAAACTTTGTTAATATTGTCATTTAGAATATACTCACTTAAATGTCAATAACCTACACCTAGTGACCTATTATGCAATATTCCTAGAGTGTTGATACCATGTTGCTATTGTATACACCTAAAAATGGTCTAAAGATAGTTAATTAAATACACAGATATTTGATTAATACCCCTTCCCAATTAATTGAATTCCCAAGGCATTTGATTAATTTATCTATTCATGTACTAGTAAATTAATCTACATGATTTATTTATATAGTTTATTTCATATAACCCTTTGATTAATTAATTCTAAATTAATTAATTCCCCTCATTTTAGTCAATTCTTCTAATTCCTAATCAAGATTAACAAACTCAAGTTTGTTGAGATTAATTACCATTTTCCAATTATTTGAATTTCTAAATTCAAATTAGCACATGGCTCCTAACTTTTAACCACCTAACCTAACCCATTCCACCTAACCCTGGGTTTAACTAACCCTATCCTATCTTGCACATCCTAACCTCCTTATTCTAACCTCCTATGGTGTGGATATTCTCCCCTTGAGACACATGGAACTTTTGCCACATGTCTCCACCCTTGGACACTTGCCCTCTCATGAGAAAGGCTCCTTGACACTTGTCACCACAAAGATGACAAGTGTCCCTTCCTCCAACCTCTTCTTGAATGAAAATGGTGTTTTAGTTCACAACAAGGAAACATAGTCTGCAAGGGTTATGCACAAGAAGAAGGAGAAGATTATGGAGAAACTTTGCACCAGTAGCAAGACTAGAAGGTGTCATAACTTTACTTGCATTTGCAGCCCATAAAAAGTTCAAGGTATATCAAATGGATGTTAAGTTTGCATTTTTGAATGGGATATTGGAAGAAGAGGTATACATAGAGCAGCCATATGGTTATGCTTTGACTGATGAGAAAGGCATGGTATGCAGATTGCATAAGGCTTTATATGCATTAAATCAGGCACCCAGAGCATGGTATGAAAGACTTCATACACATATAATGAAGACAAGCTTTCTGAGAACCACTGAAGATAGGCTTTCTGAGAACCAATTATGATAGTAACATATATCTCAAGTCCGAAGGAGATGAAATACTAGTCAGTGAAGTATTTGTTGATGATATTATATTTGGAGGCAATGATGTCATGAGCAATAGTTTTGCAGATGAAATGAAAAATGAGTTTGAAATGTCTTTAGTAGGGGAAATAAAAAATTTCATAGGCTTGCAGATACAACAAATGAAGAATGGTATTTTCATTACATAATCTAACTATGTTAAAGAGGTTTTGAAGCCATTTGGCATGAGCGACTGTAAAATAGTTGGGACATCAATGGTTACAGGTTGTAAGTTATCCAAGGAAGATGAATCTAAGTTTGTTGATGAGAAGGAATACAGGTCAATGATTGGCAAATTGCACTATGTTGTTCACAATAGACCGGACATAACCCATGCAGTTGGCATAGTTACTAGATTCCAGAAGAATCCTAAGGAGACACACTTGATAGCAACCAAGAGAATCTTTAGATACCTTAAAGGTACTGTTGACTATATGGATTATGGCATCCATATGGAGGAAACTTTGATTTGAAGGCATACACAGATGTTGATTGGGCAGGAAATGATGACCAAAAAAGCACAACCGATGGAGCATTTTTTCTTGGAGGAAGGCTTGTTTCGTGGAGTAGTAAAAAGAAGAGTTGCACTTCACAATCTACTACTGAAGTTGAGTATGTTGTAGCTTATATGAATTACACACAGGCTATTTGGATGAGGCACATTTTGGAAGGTTTTAAGATGAAGATTTTAGAACCTATAAAGATTTTATGTGATAACACAAGTCCCATAAATATTTCTAGGAATTCTATTTTGCACACACAAACCAAGCACATTGAATTGAAGTATCATTTCTTGAGGAAAAAAGTTCAGAGCAAAGATGTTATCTTAGAGCATGTTTCTACCAAGGAGCATCTTGCAAATATTTTTACCAAACCTCTGCCTAAGACTACTTTTGAGTATCTTATAAGTCAATTAGGGGTTGTCCCTCTTCATGAAGTGCCTTAAACATGATGTTGATTGCATTAGTCCCTGAATAACTTGCAAAATTTTACAAGGGTTGATGTAGAAGTGGATGTATTCCACAGGGGGAGCATCAAGTTACAATATGTTGTTGATGCATAGTGTAAATTTAACATTACATGCTTTAATTTCAATTTGTCATTGTCGTCAAAGGGGGAGAAGAATTATGTGATTATGGGAAGGAAAAAAAGTGACAGACTGAAGACAGAGAGAGCATGTGAATACTTGGTAATGTAAACCAAGATTCATATTCACAATCACATCAGCAAAGCAATGGTGTTGATATTTTGTATTGCCATCAATGCCAAAGGGGGAGATTGTTTAATTTAATTTAGGGAAATGATAATTTAAATAAATAAAAATATTTATTTAGATTGGGAAAAGCTATAAAAGGTTAAGTGAATCAATTAAATAAATGAAAAAAACATTAAATTAATAGAAGACTTAGTATAAAATAATTAAATAAATAGGCTAGGACAATTTTAGGTGTCAACACAAAAATTTTCCAACCAACAACTCAATGAAGCTATTAGACTTATGTGAATATTGTTATCATTAATGTCAAACTAGCTATCCAGATTGGATTCGATAGTATGTGCAGTTTTGTGTTATCCAGATTGGTCCAGATACTATATGTAGTAGGTATGTGCAGTTCTTTGTGATGGAAAAATATTATAATGCAGTCAGATGGAGGTGATATGATGAGGTAATCTTTGGAAGATCCTCATTCCAAAAATTTTGAGTTCTCATTAGTCCCGATAAAAGTTATGAGTTCCAGTATTAGCTGTTTTGGTCATGGCATTAGTATCTCATTGAGTTTCATGTTGCGGTATTCTTGGTATGCATGGAGTCTATATCTTTGAAAGATTGGAGATGTTATGCTTTATTTTGTAATAATGGCTTAGTATCTCTACACGCAGACTGGTAGTGAGCCACCCAACAGTGAGCCACTCCTTTGTAAACACCATAAAACTAGTTATATTTTATTGAGAGTTAACAGTCTTCATGGTTTTTCCCATTTGGGTTTTCCATGTATAAAATTTGGTTTTTCTCTTGTGGTTGTGTTCTTCATGATTATTCTACTTCTGTAGTTTTATACTTGTTAAGTAAGATAGATGAAGTTTGATATTTCAAAGAAAAATTAAAGTATTACTAAAAGTTTCTTTATATTTATATATTTGCGGAAATATTGATTCACCTCCCCCTCTCAATATTTCAATCCTTTCAACCTAGTCAATGATTGGTATTAGAGATTTAGTCCCTTGCTTTAAATCTTAACCATTTGAGGGAGATCCATGTTGGTTGAATCATGGCGCCTATATGCATGACTAGAGGTTCTAGCTAGATGAAGATTTGATGACAGCCCTTGAATATTTTGGAAAGTGTTGAATTAGAGAATGAAGAATTGAAAGAGAATACATGAAGATAGCTAATGAATGTGTCAAAAAGCTTAGAGAAAAAATCCAAAAATTCAAATTGAGGCATAAGGAGGTTAACAATCAGTTGAAACAAGTGAATGAGACTATTAAAGATTTGATGCAGAAGATTGAGGAGAAAGACAAGATAGAGCAATCTCTAATATAAATAATAAAGTAGGTGTCTAAAGAATGTGAAAAGCTAGAGCAAGAGGTGAAGAATCTGGAGGCAGAAAATAAAATCCTTGACAATATGAAGCTCCTGGAAGATTTGGTTAGCATGCAACATGTTAACTTGGATAAAACCAAACTTGGCTTTCAACCTGGTATGTGTTAGGATCAGAATCACAAAAAGGAAAATAAAGGTCAAAGCTAAAGTGGAGAAGAAGTTAGAAGATGAGCGAAAATGTAGGAATCATAACTCTAATGGAAGAAGATCACTAGTTCGACTGCCTAATGCAAAAAGGTACCCATTTTTTAATAGTTATTATTTTCAATGTAATAAATTTGGACATAAGGTAGTAAACTAGTAAGGAGTAGAAGCGTTCAGTGTTATATTTGCAAGAGGTTTGGTCATAAAGTAAATCATTGTAGAAACCATGGTATGAGTTGGAATCATAATCCAGTTGAAATGAGCAGGAGGAGTTACATCTTTCATGGATACTGTTATATTTGCAATAATTATGGACATAAGGCTAATCAATGCAGACATAGATTACATCTGATAAGATTAGAAAGAAAGAACATTAGTTGCTTCAAATGCAAAAACTTGGATATTATGCTAATCAATGTAGAAATGGAAATATAGATAAATTTGCTGAAAAAAGTGAAATGAAGAATGATGAATAAAAGAAAAAAGAAAATTTGGTTTGGAGAAAGAAGAGTGAAGGAAGTTATCCTAATGTACCTGAATCCAGTGCAAGCAACTCTTCCTCTAGTAACTAAGTATAGTGCTTTGGGTTAGGGGGAGTTCCTTTTGAAAGAAAAATCATCTATCCTCCCCATCTAAGTGGATCATGTCATTGTTCCAACATGACTATTCTTTAATTGCTTTAGAGGCTATCCGATAATCGAACAAATTTTGCTGACATCATCGATAAGATAGTTCTTGGTAGTAAAACCCTAAGGGAAGTGTTTTAGACAAGATAAGTATCAACTTTTTTAATTCATTCTTTCATTATCAGTTATTCAAGATTAAGAATATTGAAAGAAATAGAGGAGTAGCAAAACAAGAGAGTTGTACGAGCAATCATGAAAGGAAAAATGATCATCGGAGGATCTAGAAGTGAAGAATTTCAGGTTTTGGATTAGGTGTTTCTAGATGAATCTAACCCAGAGAAAATCAGAGATGTTGAAGTTGGTTTGAGTGATGTTGAGTTGCGAGGAGTCAAAGGATTGGAAAGAAAAGGTCTAAATATTTGGAAAAAAAATCCTTGGTTTGATAATATAGAGGTTATCAGTCCATGATCCTTAGCCATGTACATGATGATAATATTATGTTGATTAACCTACCTCATCTCGAAGGAGGTTATCTCTATGATCACTAGTTTGTGCAACAGTGGAGGAGTTTCGATAAAAAAGTCAATCATGTACAGAGAAGTGGAAGCCCTAATAGATGTGAAGGATGATTAGTGAGCATTGATCATTAACACTATCATCAACCCTGTGGTGAGGTATGTAGCCTACAACATTTCTTATAAAATCTATTTCAAGAATAGGGGCGGTGCCACCTCAACAATTGTAGTATATATGGCACATATGCTTGCGATGAAAAACAAATCATTCAACTTGTGTGAATTGTTGAGAGCATTGTTGTTAGAGAATGTTGAGATGACAAAAAGAAAAATATCCTTTCTGGTTTGGTTCATTGCTTGTGAGTTTGGTTATGTATTGTTTGGGGTCCCTTCCAACAAAAGACAATATTATATGGGGGTTTGGTTTTCCTATTGCAAGACAACTATTTAGATATTTGAGAAGTCTAAACAATAAAGAGGAAGTCTATGATGCTTATTTCAATCCTTTCTGAACACATGAAGTGTTGGCCTGATATCTTTTGTTTCCGGTTCTGGAGGTTCTTCTTTCAGAAAGAAGAAAACAAGACAATTTGTTCTCGTTAGTATTTCAAAGTCAAAGAAAAGAAAAGTAGAGTATATTGTAGTGATTGAAGATCTAGCGTCTCTTGTAGCTAGAGGAGAATTGGTAGTTGCAGAGCAGGAAGCTGGAGAATCGGATGGTGAATCTAATTTGGTGAAATTAGTGGACAGTGTGGATGGAATCAAGAAAATTGGTGTGATGTGGCCAACTTCAGTTGAGTCAGATAGAATTGAAATCATTTTGTTGAATTACTTGATCCAGAATAACATGAGCACTGAGAATATCAATAATTTACTTCTGAAATCCCTAAATGAGTCTCTAAAGGAGACGTTCTCTAAGAAGTCTATTGATGGAAGAATATATGAAGAAAAAGGTTTGGATATGCATAATCTACTGAATGAATGTGCTGATGCACAAAAGATCTTATCAACATGTATTGAGGAGTTGTATCCGCAATGGTAGTAGAGTCTACAAGTATTGTATCTCTTGGCCGACAACTGCAGTGAATCACAAAAGAAAAATTGATTCTATTGAAGATGCGTTGATAGTCTTAGGCATATATTTTGATTTTCTGGATGATAAGGATGTTGAGGAGAGGAAAAGAATCAACTTTCTTCAAGCTGAACTCTTATTCTTGCAAAGGCAAAAAGAAGACTTTGTGAACATGTTTTGGAAGGTAAAGGAGATTGTTGAGGCTAAAAAGGAGCATTTTTTAGCGTTGCTTGGAAGTGCAGTTGAGTATGAGCAGAACCCATGTGCTTCTGTTGGTGGAATGTAGAAGCCTTTCAGCCAGTATTAAAGTGGGCATAAATTCTTACGAAGTTCTTCCAGATTTGAAGGAGAAATACAAGCTTATCTTTCCAAAGAAGAGTAGCTGAAGGTTCCTTTCGGTATTGTATTTAGTTTTGACGGTAAGTGCACCAAGATGGTGAACAAAAAGGGGGGTATAAGTGGCCACTATTTTTCTCAAAATAGGTAAACCTAAACTTCAAAGAGATATTTGAAGGTCGTGCACTAAAAACTAGGAGTTGAGAAAAGAATAAGAATTGTAGTGCTCTGAGTCTAGTTTCTAAACTACTAAAGTTTTTAAAAATTGTATAAGATTAAGAGGGTCAAACCTCTCGTGCACAAAAAATTGTTCCTGATTTTTTTAGAAAAACATAACATAGCTTCTTTCATGTGTTGCACATAATATATAGTTAGTTTTAGTAGTTTGCAAAACCCTTTGGTAGGATGATAGGTAAGAGTGAGATCTAAAGTTGTGTATTTTTTGGTAATTTTTCGTTGAGTCTTTTTTTTTATGATTTTTTGAAGTGATCGCATTCTGAAAATTTAGTACCTGTTCGTGCGTTGGGCATAACTTGCATCAAAATAATCGAAAATATAAACTTCTTTTTTTAAAAGTGTATAGAATCTAGTGTAGAACAATAATGTGATTTATTTTGAATTTAGTCAAGTATATCAAAAGTTATTAAAAAAATGGTAGACATATGTCTGTGAGGACTGTCAAGGCACTGGTAAAGAAAATTAAAGTTTATTGTGCTAATGTTGTCCAAAAATAGAAAAACTTATATGGTCAGAAAACTAAGAAGACGTGTGAGATTATGGTGGTAATTTTAGAGATACCCACTTGATCATTTGTAAACCTGATGATGATGAATTTGAGAAATCATGTTGGAAGATGAAAAACATGTAAAGGGACAAAAAACAAACATCTTTGATGAAATGAATATCTTAAAATTGATGACACAAAACTTCAGATCATAGTAGCATTAATCGTTTGGGGAATTAATCAGCAAAATAAAAGTATAAGTTTTTTTATAAAATTCAGATTTACAAAAAAACCTAAAAAATTACAGAAAAACAATAAAAAATTACTTGTTTTTAATATTTAAGGGCATTTCCATAGCTTAGGGATATTGTAGGCAAATAAAATAGATAATAGACACTTCAACACATGAATTGTAGATAATAAATTTTCGTTGTTTATATTCATATCGCATATTAGAAAAAAATTGAAAATAAATTTGTGATTAAATTCACCTTATATAAAATTTTATTTTTTTAAATATACGTATTATATTCGAAAAATTATAATTTATAATTATTAAAGTCTAAAATAATTATAAATATTAATGTCTAAAATAATTATATTAAGTTGATAAGTTTAAATATTTAAATTTGTTTAGTTATTATATGTTAATATTACAAATAAATAAAAATAAATAAATAATACTAAATTTAAATATTTAAACGTGAAATATGCAATTTTTATCCGAAAACGTGAAATAATCGTTGACCATCGATAAAAATTGTTGACCGATTAGTTCCGATTTTTTGAGGGAATAAATCAGCTCCAATGCTTCTTTGTTCAAACTACCAAGTGCAGTAAAGCCATTGCGGTGTAGAGTTCACTCTAGATGTTATCTACAATGTATCATAGAATTCATTTTAAAACAAATTTGGGGCAAAGTAACTTTTGAGTTGTACACTTAAGGAACACTTGCAATTATTTAAACTTTCAATTAAAAATAAATAAAAGAGTACATGCCAAAATTAAGGGTTGGTTTTATTTGTTTTTGATTAATAAAGCAAGGTTAATTAGGATTGGTTGGTTTTATTTGTTACTTTTAGTATGAATGAAAATTTAAAATTTGATATTTGTGGAAACAAACTTTTATAGTAGGCATAGCAGTCTTGAAGGAAAATGCATTGTTAAGAAGATTTTAGCAGTTTTGTTTTTTGTTTTTTTTAGGAATGGGATTATTGTTCCTTTTGACCTCAAATGAATTATTTTTGTGTGAATTTAAAAGTGGGGCACACACAATTTCTACATTGTAGTCTTAATGAGTGAGTTTACACTATAATTATGAACAATGCTCATAATTTCTATACTATAATTTTTAAATTTTTAAATATTTTAATACAAAGGGTAAGTATTGTGTGTAAGGTATTCAAAGTGGATTCCATAGTTTCAAATTAACTTGTATTTTATGACTATTTATATTTTCATACTTTAAAATCACTTTACCTACATTACTAACAATTATCATTAATAAATGTAATTTTTAAATTTTCTAATTTTATACCCTCCAATATACTATTCAAAGTATATTTTACTATTCGTGTAATCATTGCACCTCCTTTTGTTACAAATGCTAGTCTAATAAAGTTGGAACATAGAAAAAATCAATGTTTGACCCATAGTCTAAGACACTTGCCCGCATTTTTTCCCCACTAAATTCAAATGAATTCGAAAAAAAACAATTCTTTAAAGATTTTATTACATGTTATCTTATACACTTTTCTTATTACTTTTTTATATTTGTAATAAGAATTTGAATGTAAATAATTATTAAATAGTCTACTAGTCAAAAGTAAATTTAAAATATTATTACTATTATTTTTTATGTATTATTTTTAAAGAATAAAAATAAAATTT
Source organism: Cryptomeria japonica (assembly GCF_030272615.1). Lineage (NCBI taxonomy): Eukaryota > Viridiplantae > Streptophyta > Pinopsida > Cupressales > Cupressaceae > Cryptomeria > Cryptomeria japonica. Next base: position 248,247,499 of record NC_081405.1, read on the forward strand.
ATTTGTTTATAAAAGTTTTTAGAAATGTTGTTTTTTTTAACATGTGAGATTAGTATTTTGTCTTTATTTTGTCCATTTTGTTTATAAAGTAGAGATATTTAAGTATTTAGTCTCTTCCTTCTAAAGAGAGTATCAGTCAATTTTCAAAAGTATAAACTTCATATTTTTATTTTTTTTCCTTTTTATTTTGTTTGTAAAGATATTCGAGTCTTTGCTTTCTTCTTATTAGACATGTGGGACTAGTATTTTGTTTAGTAGGAAGAGACCAAAAACTTATTTTTTCAAGGTGAATCTTGAATGGTTCTAAAATTTATATAGCGCTCATATAAAATTACTTTAATAATAGAGTTAGAACAAAGAAAAAGTCATATTATTTAATGTTTGAAGGAGATATGTTAAGATTCTAACACTATACAATTTTTTCTTGAAACATCATTGAATTTAGTTAATTTGAAAACTCAAGTATTTAATTATTTTTAACAATTATTTTAAATTTTGCTAAAGGTAATCCTTATAATTGAATACAAATTATGATGATTTTTTTAAAACATTAGATACATATTATGGTGAACTTTTAAAAATGTTCAACGATCCAATAATTGAATTTCTACCCTCCAATCAGTAGAGATGTGAGACATAGAGTTGGCCTTTGGATAATGCATTAAAAACAACATTTTTCTTTCCTTTAATATATCATTTATGTCAAATTGTGCAATTGATGTTTTCTTACCCACTTTTGCCACTGTTCATTCAGATCATTTCAAATAAGAAAATATTGGAATCTATTGTGATCACTCTTGACAACTAATCAACATCCCACCAAATATTGCTCAAATTTTCTTAATTTGTGTATAATAGCCAACATTTTCTTACCATTATATAGAGAATCACATTTCCACCTCTATGAGTTTTTCACTCTTGAATGCAATTGGGTGCTTATTTTGCATGATAACTTCTCCAATTCCATATTTTGACGCATCACATTCCAAAGAAAAGGGAAGGAAGAGATTGAGAATAATTAGTTACATAGGGTATGAGCTCATTACCTCATTCAATTTATCAAATTATCACTATGCAACTTTAATCCACATGGAAATTCCCTCCCTTTTTAGATTAGTTAAGGGGGTGGCTTTCTGAGCGAACCCCTCAATGAATCTTTTACAATAGTTATAGTAGTCTTCAAGGGAGACAAAGCTTTAAGCAAAATTCATAGAACACAAATGACATCTATTTATATTCTTCATGTAAAATTCATGCAATCATTATAGACAAGAGTGAATGTCATTGAACCTTGATCCATGAACAATCACACTACACTAAAACCCATACAATTCAAAGAAATAATCATCACATTACTAATACCATTAGAATATTCACACAAATCATATAATCATCACTCATAAGAGGAAATACCACATGAACTGTAAGCACATTATACACAATATAGGAGTGTGATACAGCCTTTTAAAAAAAATTATATACCTCAGTGTCACTCAATCATGATGCATGAAAAAAAACACAAGATACAATCAACATGCATAAGAGTCAATGTCAATCAACCCTAAATGCATAAATGAGTAGACTAGGAACACCATAAAATTTTGATAAATCTTAGAACAAAACTCGCACAACTCAATGACATGCCATTATAACTTGTATGCAAAATATGCACAAGTCTTATGCACCATAGTGAATGTCCTTGAACTATGATTTAATGACATATGCACCATTAGATCCTTCATACATAATTCATCCAATCATTATGCACAGGAGGGAATATTGCATTAATAAGTGCACAATACACGTTATAGGAGTTTGATGTAACCTTCAATCAAAATCCATATAAATCAATGACTTGTATGTCATTAAAATAACAAAAAGAATATACCTCAATTAAATTTATGTTGTTTTAACCTTCACACAAAATTGATATGATCATGATGCATAAGAATTATTGTCACTAGACCATGATGCATGAATATGCATACTCAGCACACCCTAGCACATTGATGCAATCATTAAACAAAACTCATATATACATTAAATCTTTTGTGCAAAAGTCATTGAATCATAATGCACAAGTCATTGTCATTAAACTATGATGCATGAATAAACACACTACAAACAAAACTCATATAACTCAATGACATATATACCACTAGACCCTTCACACAAAGTTCATACAATCATCACACTCAAGACGAAATAGTGTAAGAACAAAGCACAATACAAACACCATAGGATTTTGACGCGACATTCAACTAAAACTTGAACAATAAAATGTCATAAATGACACAGAACCTTCAAACAAAACACATGCAACTCGATTTCATATACGCTATTAAATCATTCATAGAAAGACCATACAATCATCGTGCACAAGAGTCAATCACTCAACTATGATGTGTGAATGATGATGTTAGGCACACCATAACAATTTAATGCAACTTTTAAGAAAAAAATCATACAAATCAATTTTATATTCCATTAGACCCTTCATATAAAGACAATACAATCAACATGCACAAGAGATAATGACACTAAATCATGATACATAAAAAACTAATTTCAAAGAAAACCTATACAATTCAATGACGTATATGACATTAGAACCTTCAAACAAAAGTCAGACAATCATCATACACAAGAATTAATAATGCATGAACACACACTCCATGCACACAATAGGAGTTTGATTCAAATTTCAATCAAAACCCATATAACACAATGACATATGTGATAATAACCTTCTACCAAAACCCATATAACTTCATAACATTGGATCCTTCAAGAAAAATCCATAGAATCATCATATACCATGATGCATGAATAAGAACACTAGGCATGCCATAACAATTTAGGGTAACCTTCAAACATAACCAATACAAATTCACCCAACCATGATGCAAGAACCAACATACTAAAAAAATCAGAAGAGTTTGATGTGAAATTTAAATAAAACACATACAATGTAATAACATATATGCTTTTAGAGACTTCAAACAAAATAATTACAACCCAATGACATATATGCCATTAGACACTTTATTTAATAGCCATATTCATATGAAAATTGTTGGTAAATAAATTTGTAATTGTGATTGTTTCTCCAAAAATGACCTTGTTTGCTCAAAGAACAGTGACAGTTGTGCCAACAATTTTCACCACAATCCTCCTCTATACTTGAGAGGGGCAACTCCCTCCTATGATATGGAGTTTTGGGATTTTTGTGTACTTTTTGTTGGATATGGTTGTTCATTGTTGTTGTTAGGATATGTTTTTGTCATTGATTTCAATGTATTCCCGTGATTTATTTTGGTGAGTTTGGGAAGAGCTTTTGATCCGATTTTGTAGTTTGGTTATGTTGATCATTGCTTTGCAGAATCCGGTATTTCCTCTGGTATATTCCGATGTGATCAGATCTTATGCTGAGATTTTGGGATATTTTTTGGGATGATCTTTTGTATCTTAATTTCAGATGGTTTATGATTTAGTGCTCTACAAGTTATCTTTCTTCATGACAGTTGCTGATTGGTTGTGTTCTTGAGCTTTCTAGATGTTGACCGATGAAGATTTGAAAAGAGGTGTTGTGCAACTGTTCTGGAAGGTTCTTACATGCCTACTAGTGTTTCCTAGTCGTGTCCTATTTGTTTTGGCAATCCACATTGATTGTTGTGCGATTTTTTGCCAGTTTTCATCAACCGATGATGATTTTCGTGTTATGCAGTATTTCTGGTGGTGTAGCGTGTTGCGGTTGATCTTGGCGTGATTTGCGGTGGATGTGATCATTTGGGAATTTGACTTAGGTCCATGATATGTAATGTAAATCATTATATTGGTCTGGTGATTGATCTTTTTATTGTATAATGTAATCTTTATAATTATGAGTTGAGGGTTGAGGGTTTAGCCGACCTTGTTATCAAGGTTGATGAATTGTATATATAGGTGAGTTATTCACTTAGTTTTGGTGTTAGTATTGTGTCTGCATTATCAGAGTAAGGTGAATGTGTGAACAAGAAATTTATCATTCAGTGAAGTGTTGAGATGAGATTGGTGTTGCAGGGCAGACAATTGTGCTTAACCGAAACTATCATTGGGCATTTGTAGATGCTATCATTGCAGTTCATTCTTTCGGATTGTAGTTCGAATCATATTGTAAGTCAGTGAGACTTCCCTAAGGGTTGTAGCCTTTCGGGCATAAATATTTTGAGTAGTGAGCTCTAGGCAGTGTGCTTGAATGCATGTGCATTCCCCATTGTAATACTTTCACATACTACTGCAGAGTATCATCTTACTTTGGGTAGGTTCCCACTATGGTTTTTCCCTTAATCGGGTTTTCCATGTCAAAAATATTGGTGTTGTGTGTTGTTTTGTTAATTTGATTATTTGTTTATTGCTGCAATTTATCAGTTTATGTTTTGGAGTTGAATTTTTTGTATTTGGTGAAGACTGATTCACCCCCCCTCTCAACCTTCCTTCTTGATTGTTGCTAACACTTTTAACCTAAAAGTACAAAAAGGAGAAAAAAAAACTAAATGAAGATGAACAAAAGAAACCCCAATAGCAAACATACAAGTACCTACTGAGATTCCACAAATGAATATAGATCACCAGAGGGTATTAGGATAGAAATATGGTTAGGTTTGTAGTAATTGGTGCAGTCATGGTTAAGAGAGACCTCAATGAGATCTATTTGGACTGTGTAGCAAGAGTAAACATAAAGAAAGCAAGACAAGATGATGGAGCAAATGCAGAACTGAATGAATTAGATCATAAAAACTGATTAATGACACCCAAGCTACAAGATTTGGCTTATTGGCCTCCTACATACATGCTGAATTACAGAATCGGTCCACCTCAGACCTCTAAATCTCAAGATATATCTCTTATATTCTCTGGAATAAATTATGATGCTAAATTACATTGATTTATATGGTCTGGAGGGATTTGGTCGGCCCAAGAAGAATCAAACAATAATGAACATGGTGAAACGTGCAAAACCACCATGTTGGCCTCCACAAATGAAAATCCTCTGGAAAATCCAAAGGAAGAAGTGCAGAACAAGAGGAAGGTTTGTAGTACCCCTCCTTGATCAGACTCTTTTTGTATGTTTTTGATTGACTTCAGTGGAACATCATTGTATATTGATTCAGATTTTATGCGCTGTTATTTCATGCTTTATCTAGATCTGTGGTGTGTGATTTTATGCAGTACCTCAATGCTTATGATTAATGTTATTTTATGGATCATTATCATGGACTGACACTCTTACCTTATATGTGTGATGCGTTATTTATATGTTATGTGTTTGCAAGTTTATTGGGATGCGAGGGGATGATTTTCCTTCACTCACTCTGGTGAGACAAGGAACGTCACTATTCTCCTTCATTGGTGTGTGTGCCGTGTCTGGATATATATATATATATATATATATATATATATATATATTTGTCTATATGCAATGTGGTTCTTTGGTGCAGGACATTGTAGGTACAAGTACTAGGTAGGTATGGGGTATCGACTCCACCTAGTTTTACAGGTCCAAGCATGCCTTCTATGTCTGATGGAAGTGGAGGAGATAGTTGTTGGACCCTAACTTGATCCACAGTTACACTCGTGTGAGTGTTGTCAGTCAATTGTGTTTCTCGTCTGGCTAGTATGCGAGTCATAGTGCTTTGGTTTGGTCATTTGTGAGTCATCATTTGATCATTCTTAGTTTTGCGTGCTTTCTTTCATTTGAATGCTTATTTAATTGAATGGATGATGTTATCTTATGTTGGTGTAATTAGTTAATTATTATGCTCTAAGATTATTGATTTAATTTAATTAATGATTTGCTAGATTAAATGGTTAAATGGCTTATTTCATTGTGTAAAGTGGCATTAATATATTTTGTGGAAGGAAATAAATAATTGCCTAGCCATTTAAATATTAAATGCTAATGTTGAAAGAAAGTATTTTGGAAATAGAAAATTTAATAAAAGCTTTTTCTTTTAATCTTTCCATTTGACTTTTGCATTTTATTGTTGGAAAAGAATTGTTTTTGGAAAAGAGTAAATCTGATTGTTTTTACTTTTTAAATAAATTAATCTGATTGGTGGAGAAAACTTTCAACCTGGAAAGTTTAGGTTGAAATTATTTTTCCCATATATTCCTGAAAATTCACAGGAAGAAAGGGCAGAATTTTTGGAGAGAAATTTGGAAAACCATTCTGAAAGAGGAGCTAGAATTCAATTTGGTTTGCAAGGACTGGGATTTTTTTATCATTTTGCTTGCTAGTTTGCTTCAAGGTTAGATAATCTTCTTGTTTGAAATTTAAATTTGATTATTTCAATTGCTTCCTGTGTGTCAAAAAAAAATGCAAATCTCTTTATAAATTCTTGTGGAATGATTAGAATGGAAGAAGAAATGCTTGTTATTGTTGATTTTGGGAAGCTTATATCATATGATTTCTTATAGAAAAGAAATGATTCATTTTTCTAATTATTGTATATTTTTGTTCTTGAAATCAACTTCTGGAAATTACCTCTTCTATTTCACCATTTACCTTACTCGTAAACATCCCTTTGAAATTTGGATCATGGCATTATGTGTGTGTGCCTGTGAAAAGATCAGGGAATGAATCGTTTTCATGTTTAAACGGTTTTGTGGCATGTTGATTTTAAATGGTTTTGAAGCATGTAATTATTTTGTATGTGGACCCTACCTTACCTCGTGGTGGGCTAGTCCCACCATGCAGGTCAGTAGTGTCTGCTAACTGCAGGTAGCAGTACAACCGATTGGCAGTACTGTTATGCAGTAGCAGCACTACCGGTCGATAGCGGCTGATACTGACGGTAGAAGTACTCCCGGTTGGTAGCAGTGCTACCGGTCGGTAGCGACTTCTACCAGTAGTAGCAGCACTCCCAGTTGGTAGCAGTGCTACCGGTCGATAGCAGCACTATCGGTCGGTAGGCCTGCTACCGATTGGCAGTAGTACTACTTGTAGGTAGTGTCTGCTGCCTCGGCAGCAGCACTACTACGGTTTGGCCTTGCCCCCCGCATGACACTTATACCTTCGCGGTACACCCCTTTTTCATGTGCGGTGAATTTTATTTAAAATGAAATATTTTTAAAGTGGTTTTTAATGTTAAATATAAATGGTTGTTTCCAAATGATTTTTATTATGTGGATTAATAAATTTACATATGGAAATCAAGAAATGAATTAGTAATTCAAATTGGTTAATTTGGATATATTCTGGAAATTGATGGAATATTGATTTGGAAATTGAATAGATGTGAATATCATGAAAGAGTGTTTTATTTAATTTTCAATTAATGATGTTGCAAGTGTGTATGATGTTTTTCTCAAAGATTATCTGAGTGCAAACTTAGTGAAATTAGCTTTCCTTGCAAGAGTTATATTGTGTTATTTGTGGTCTGTGGTTCAGTCGTCTCGTGGTGGCGTATTTAGTACCTTTGACCAAGTGATATATGATGACTTCGTTGTCTTAACCATGTAGTGTCCTTGCCTTATGTTTAACCAAGAGTCAGTATGTCCTTGTTTTTGACCACTTGTTTTTGGATAGTGGTGTTATGGCTGCCTGCTTTGCCATAGGGTCCTCTTGGAGTGACCATGTTTGTTTAGTGTCCTTTGAGAGAGTGGCTTTCGAGTGGGGGCTGCGCCCAAAGTGGTTGGCAGGATAACCCATCGAAAGTTAGATAATAAAGTGATAATCTAATTAATTGATTAGGTGGGTAGTTCATAACATTAAATAAGATATTGTACCTCACGCATAGGTGAGTGCTTGTACAGGGATCATAATGTAGTGAGAAGGTCTAGAATGGCAAACCGATCACCTTGTCTTCACAAAAGGCTAGTAGGGTCCGCATGAGACTTAGTTGAAGCCGAAGGCTCAAGAAAGGTTATTAGGGTAACCCAGGATGGGGGCTAGGACCTATGGAGGCCGACCATGGTAACCATCATAAGCTATGCGATGACACTCTCTCTTTAGGTTCACTTGTGTATTAGGTTCACCTATTGTTTTTTCAACCATGTCATTCTTTTGCTTGCTTGAGGGTCCTCTGCTATCTCCTAGCACGGTGGGGTGATTCCATTTTGGGAATTACATGGACAGGTGGTAGTGCCACTTCCCATCGAATGTTTTTGTTTGTACCTTCATGCGAGGATTGGCTTCGTAGGTGTTTCTGTGGTTCGTGGCTCATGCTCTATCTCATGTTGGAGATTATTGTTATTTAAAGACCTATGTGGTCATTGTATCATGATCTTTTGTAACCTTGTAATTGGTTAAGTTGTATCTTTATATGTATATTGAGAAGCCAGGTATTCGAAGAGCAATGTGATCCTAAGATTGGGATATTATTTATCAGTTTCCTTTATGTTATGTGTACATTCTTATTGAAGAGAAATTATATTGTATCCTTTCAATCTTTCAATGGTGTAATCTATTATTGCTTATGGCTTCTTGTGATCATTGAGTTAATGATGGTTTATTAGATTAACCTTAATTGTGGGATTTATCTTTTGGTTTTAATTATTCGTTGGTAACCCTTAAGGAATTCTGGTGTAAGTCTTACGCTTGTGTTTCGTGCATGTTGTGTTTAATGCACTTATTATGTTTATACTTTAAAAAAAAATGGTTTCACCCTTGTTGTGGGTTTTCCTTTGAGGTTCCTGGCGGGGCATTACATTTGGTATCAGAGCCCATGTTTCAACACTGGGTACTTTGGGTTTGTAGTGAGCCCATTCGCTTTGACCTTTTTGTGTAGGTCTTGTGGTGTGACTTCCTTGCTTCTTTCCTTGCCTTTGATCTGAACTTTTCTCTCTTGTGCAGTGGTACGTCATGGCTAGGAAAGCCAAGGGAGGTGGCTGTGTTGGTGGCCACACCAGAGGTAGAGGAGGAGGACGGGGCCGAGGTTCCGACTGCCATAGTCCTTCGCCACCACCCACTCATGCAAGTGTGGATCGGGATTAGTCTGTTCATCAGGAGGGACCACATTCAGGAGAGAAGGTTCTCGAAAGGGAAGAGTTGCGATAGATGTTTCAGGAGGTGCTAGCTAGACTAGGCCCCAGACCTGAGATGGATCAAACCATCCATGCCCAGGTAGAGGAGTCCCATCAACAGATTCTAGAGAGAGAGAGAGAGAGAGAGAGAGAGAGAGAGAGAGAGGTCCTAGTGGACCATGATCCAGCTAACATGGGGCACATGAGGGACTTGATGAGGTCCAATCCTCCTTTCTTTGACGGTAAAGGTACCAGTCTCGAGGTAGAGACTTGGCTTATCAGTTTAGATTGGTGTTTCGCCATGTATCCATATGGTAGCAACACCAAGGCGAGATGTGCTATCATGCATCTCGAGAGTTTCACATCTATCTGGTGGTGATTAGAGGAGGAGAGGATCGGTGTGAGCATTAACACTGTGTCATGGGAGATCTTTCTGGAGAGATTCAAGGCACAATTTCTCTCACCCTAGTGGAGGCAGTCACATGCAGATGATTTCTATGCTCTATGCCAGTTTGGGTTGTCAGTAGATTAGATTGAGCATAGGTTCTATGAGCTCAAACAGTATATCAGGATCGAAAATGATGAGGCTATGCTTGTTTAGCACTTCTTGAGGGGTCTTAATGACTGCATCAGTGGAGGAGTGAGAGTTTTCTAGCCTGCTTCAATAGAGGTAGCCGTGGCGAAAGCCAAGCTGGTGGAGAATAACCTTAGTCGTTTTCATGGCGGCCAATCTGGAGTTCAGATGGGGAGTGATCCTTTCAGTGGGTCTAGAGGGAGAGGGAATCAGTCCCAAACTGCTGCACCTCTTAGGGGTCCTCAAGAACCCGCTAAGGGTGGTTAGCAGTAGCCGAAGCAGTCTCAGGGCCAGTCGGGTGGCAACTCTCAGTTTTAGAAGAGTAGGAACTAGCAGAGGAGTAGGTAGACTTTTCCAAGGTAGTCGTCTTAGGGTGCATCTCAGGCCCCTAGTGGGGAAAGCTTTCAGCAGTCCAGTGGGTCGTCTGGGAGTAGAGGACCTGTTAGAGGAGCTTGCTTTTGTTGTGGTCAGTTTGGCCACACAGCCGCTCAGTTCCCTTAGCGTCCTCACCAGACGAGTAGCCAGAGGCCAGTCGCATCAGAACCGATAGTGGGGGATGCAGGTAGATCCCATAGAGTATTTGCAATGGTGGATGACCGTCAGGCTGAGAATCAGAGTATCGTGATTAAGACTACAGGTGTGTTGTGTGGTAATCCTATCTCTCTACTTTTTGATTCCGGTGTGTTAGATTCTTTTATTTCTTCATCCATTGTGGAGCAGTGTGGGCTCGTGTCTGCTAAGCAGGCGGATAGGTGGCAAGTAGAGTTGGCTACCAGTGTGCGTGTGTTTGTATATGCCTTCGTTCCCAGTTGTGAGTTGGATCTAGGACCCTTTGTCTCTTCAGTTGACCTTGAAATTTGGATCGTGGCACTGTGTGTGTGTGCCCGTGAAAAGATCAGGGAATGAATCATTTTCATGTTTAAACGGTTTTGTGGCATGTTGATTTTAAATGCTTTTGAAGCATGTAATTATTTTGTATGTGGACCTTACCTTACCCCGTGGTGGGCTAGTCCCACCACGCGGGTCGGTAGTGTCTGCTACCCGCAGGTAGTAGTACTATCGGTCGACAGTATTGTTATGCGGTAGCAACACTATCGATCGGTAGGACTGCTACCGGTCGGTAGCTGCTGCTACCAATAGACAACAGCACTACCGGTCGGTAGGCCTACTACCGGTCAGCAGGTAGTGTTTGCTACCTCGGCAACAACACTTCTACGAGTTGGCCTTGGCCCTCGCGTGACACTTATACCTTCACGGTACACCCCTTTTTCATGTGCCGTGAATTTTATTTAAAATAAAATATTTTTAAAGTGGTTTTTAATGTTAAATATAAATGGTAGTTTCCAAATGATTTTTATTATGTGGATTAATAAATTTACCTATGGAAATCAAGGCATGAATTAGTAATTCAAATTGGTTAATTTTTTTTATATTAAAAATTGAGAGAATCTAGAAGAAGGAGGGCAGGCCTCAGCATAGCTGTCACTGCCACAGGACAACAAAAACCAAAGTAACAACAGGGTGTGTAATCCGCACAAAAGAGTGCTAACAAACTAACTGCATCATGAGAAGTCAACAAAAGCATCAAGAGAGGATGTCATCATGGGGTTCAACCCATGCTGCCCATACCTAAGGTCCTTCCATCCAAACAATGGTCTTATGGCTTTGAATTTGTGTCAGCATCTCAACTCAGGCATAGGAGGGATCCTTGTTATCTTTAATTTCGTTGTTCAACTTCTTGAGAGTCCCCTCAAAGGAGGATAGGTTATCCTTGTTGCACCTTCACTCATAACCATCCTTCATCTCATAGATGAACATGGTGGCGTGACCATCCTAGAGTCAACTTGCACGGTAATTTTGAAGAATGTGAGTCTTCGAAAGGACACAGTAAGGCCTGACTTGGCCTTCAAACCTATCAGCATTCCTAATTTTCCAAATATACCAAAGAATATTGGCAGATAAAGTAAACCAAAAGATATTAGCATCTTTTTTCAATCCTTGAATGTGCCTGATGAATCATCGACCTTAAATAGAAATCAATTAGGTCGGTAACACAACAAAAAACCTAATTCTCATCATCGAGATTACAAACAAGTCGGTACAATCTTGACCGTTAGAAATTATGACAATCTCTTCACATTCTTCAAGACAATTTCAACCGCTCCATGATCATCGCTCTATTGGACTTTGTAACTCATCACGCGGTGTGCATTAGATGCAATCCACTTTGCTTCTTCCCTAGACAAGAACAAATGTGCCAAAATGATTTGAATATCTCCTTAATCAAATGATCACACATGTCTCCATCATTACCACTTATCAGATAACAAACCATCAAACTTGGTCGGTTAGGGTTTAACAGCTGATAGGGTTACCGGTTACATTACATAGAAAGGTTTAACCCTTTTACACCGGTTCAACTCACAAACTTAACATATAGGTTTACAACATCTTCCACAAATCTCTTCTTACTGGTTACTAGCCAATATCAGAAACAACAATATCAGCAATAACATGAATACCATTTACCGATTCAATTGACATCAATGACAACATGTCATTGATGCAATCTTGATGCAAAATACCAACAAACTCAAAATGCCAACAATGACAACATCTCAACGTACATGAAGTGGCACTTGCCAAAAATCTCCCCCTTTGGCATTGATGACAACATTTAGTGAAAAATGACTAAGTGTCGAACCAAGACCAAAGTACTGTACACTCTGCAACCAAGAATCTAATCACCAAATTCCAAAGAATTAAAGAATCAAAGAACTCTCCCTAAGATCAACATTTTTCACTTCTCTACTTTGCCCCTTTGACATCAATGGCAAAGGTAGGACACCGAAAATCAAAAGATGAAGCCAAATATGCTATACACATGTACATACAAACTTCACAAAAACTTTAAAATATCTGCATACAGATTCTTCAAATAGTCCAAATGACTATCCAACCCTTTTGCAAATTGTCAAAAACTGTTATAAACCCACTGATAAGATAAGATTGTTCTTCTGTTGTCTTGAGACCATTTAGATCATCTGTCTTCAGAGCATTCTGAGCATCTTGAAGAGTATTTAACATTATATCCAACTTAGGGACAATGTGGCTCCTAAGTTCCTCGACTCTGTCGATCAACCTTTCCCGATCTTTACTCCTGAGACTTTTTCTCAATAGCCGCAGTGAACTTGTTCAGTGATAAGAATGATTTATACAAGTTTCCACCAATGGTCATTGCATCTTGCATGCTTTTCACACAATTACTTAATGTGGCTCTATCATTTGAGATCATTTTCTTCAAGGTGCAAAGCCTTCTAGCCTCAAATTCATTTCTGACATTTTCTTCTCCAGACTTTTCAAAAGATTCAAAGTGGGAATCATCATAATCAATTAGGCTTTTCAATTGCCTAAATGGAGTATTAGATGTATCTTTTTGGAATGAGTGTATTAACTTCTCTAGAGTGTTGATTTCCATGTTCATCAACAAGCCAACTTCAATGTGAGATTTTAAAAGATCTTCATTGACTTTAAAAACCAATCCACTAGATCTTACCAACCAACAAAAAACTTAACACCGGAGGCCACAAACTTGGAGTAAAGTAAATTGCATATCCACAATACATCTCCCAAATCCGCAAAGAAAAATAATCCACTAACCAACAAAATGAATGCTCTATCAGATACACTGTTCTCATCGGACCAAACATATACTTGATCAATCTTCAATCAATCTTCAGGAATGATGAAAACATGAACTATGGATGCTAAATCTTATATGAGTTGCCATCAATGACAATATCTCAACATACATGTAGTGACTCTTGCCAACATTGGGAAGGCACGTGAACTATTTGTGCTAAAAAACATGACAAACATGAGACAATTACATAGATACACATAAGACATGAAGCACATGTACAAGTAACCGAGAACACATGAGAAGGGTATGCATATGAAGCACACTTCGAGTTATTGCCTTGGAACGCATTTGGTACATAAAGTATGAAATATTCATATGAATACACAAGGCATGAATCATACATGAATACATGTAAGACTAAGACATGAGTCATACACATGAATACATTTGAATACATGTAAGGCATTAATCACACACATAAATATACATAAGGCATGAATCATATACACATAATGCATGAAGTATGAAGTAAAGGTATGAAGCATATATGTGAATACATGTAGCACATAAGCATGAATTCTATTAAGCTGTGAAGCATACATGTGAATACACATACCGCATAAAGCATGAAGCATACACATAAATTCACTTAAATCATGAAGCATACACATGAATACATGTAGAACATAAAGCATGAAGCGTACAAATAAATTCACTTTAAGTCACGAAGCATACTCATCAATACATGTAGCACATAGTTACAAGCAATAACCACAACCATTTCTCAAGTTCACTGAGCACTCTCATAATTTATTGTGTAGTAACCATAGCCATTACTATTGTATACATGTTGAGAAGCAAGCCACCAAGGAGGTTGCCACCTAGACTGCATCCTTGGCTATTGTTTGGCAACATCTTCCAGGTGGGCAAGAATGCGAGTGAGTCCTTTGAGCTTGTGAAGATCCACGTGCCTCTTATGACCCTCCACCTCGGATGTCGGACAAATTTTGTGGCCTCCTTGCCCGCAATGGCTAGAGAGGTTCTCAAAATGAAGGACCCCTCCCTCTCAGCACGTACAGTAATAGAGGTTGCCAAGTGTCTATCATATAGTGAAAACTCGCTAGTGTGGAGGGATTGTGTGCCACGCCAATGCACTCTCTACCGCATCTGCACTACTCGATTGTACATCGTGAAGCGTCTGGAGGCCCTCCACCACCTGCATTGGGAGCAAGTGAGTAGCATGATGAGGGCCATTTATAAATCCACATCAGCTCTTATGGATATCAGTCACGTTGCCTTCCTTCACAACTTTAATTTGGTGGGAAACATGATATTTTCCAAGGACATGTTTGATTGGGATAAGTCGAAAAAGTCAAAAGATTTTAAGAAAGCGCTCAATGAGATGCTCTTTGTTGGTGAAAGAAGACCCATACACCTTGTTTGAGTTTGATATCCTATGCAGTAGTTATGACTACACTACTGGTGCTCATAAGCTCAAGTTGTTTCCTACCAAATTGAAGGAATTTTCTTTGAGATGGTTCATGAGTCTAGGTGTTGATACCATGACAAGTTGGGATGTGATGAATGAATTTTTTTTTGAAAAATACAAAGATTATTGTAGAGTCAGTGACATGCATGCGGATGATTTTTAGAATGTCACTAAAGGAAAATGGGAGCTTGGAAGACTATGTTGAATGATTCTTGTTTAGCTTCAAGAAATCTAAGGCTAATGCATTGAGTGAAGACTCTCAGAAGTTGGTATTTTAAAAAGAATTAATGATGGATGCATGGATGCATTAGATCTTATGGGAGGGGGAGATATTAACCAATTTTATTAGGGTGATGATGTAAGATAGGTGGGTTTCAAAACTCAACAACATATGGACACACTTCACAACTTCATGTTTTCTCTTCATAAAGACACCTTGCCCTATAGGTTACAAATAGAAAATGGGGGATTTAATGTTCACAAGACTCAATATAATTTAGGAAAACCTTAGGTACTTAAAAACACATAATTTAAACACCTTATAAACTTCCACAAACACGAATTCCTCTAATTGTCACAATTTACACATAACATGTCCTAGAAGCTAATAGCCCTTCCCTTTTGGATTGCCAATCATAACTTTTGAATAAAACCTGATATAGCAACTGTAAAAACATATTTAATTACCCATTTGGCTTCTTTAAAACATATCCAAAAATTAGGTAGGGTTGTTTCGAACCAAACCTCTCGAATAATGACTGTACTTTTGCAATTTGGTCTAAACTTTTGAAATTCATGAAGAAATCACACTCATAACTTTTTCATAACACATAATAAACAAAATTGGTTCAATGGAGTTTTATATAACTTAGTTATAAACATTTATTGAAATTGTTATGAAGATCTAACGGTTAAATAAAGATTTTATGGTGTTTTTCCCAAGACTAGAAACCATAGGCAGGGTTCAAACCTGCACTCACCAAAATGGTCATATCTTTTGCAGATTTAAATAAAAATTACTCAAACAAAAAGGAAAAGAAACTATATTCATATAACTATAATCTCCAATTGTATTCAAACATTTATGAGTTCATAAAATAACATACAATTCTCTGCAATAGAGAAAATTTTGGAAAAACATAAGAAAATGAAGTTTATTTTATGACTTGATCCTCAAAACTCCAACCCCCTCTAAAAATTCGACCATACAAGGATTATATATACCATTTACAAAGTTTTCAAAAAAAAATTCCACCTTCCAACCACTCAACTACCTATTCACAACTCATGACTCTTCATGACACAAAAAACACCAAAAATGGTCATAATATGACCTTATTACATGATATAAATTGAAAACATACTATTAGGACCTTATTTGGATTATTGACCAAATTTTGCATTAGGTGCTCCTACACCAGGTGATATAAAGAAGTTTGTCAAAACTATTCTAGAGCTGGTCACAAGAAGACTTCAGGTTATACACTTGCTATAAACAAGACAACTTTAGGAGTTTCAAGAATCGAGATAACACATTTGCTAAAAGATTTTAAATAGGATATCATGAACAACATGGCAACACAATTAGACACATTTCAAGCCAAGTAGAACCATGATGAGGTAGAGGCAATGTTGGCTCAGTATTGTCCTCATTGCAGACAAACAAAGAGAGACTATAGGTGTAAGAAGATTGCCGATATACAAAGCAAGCAAGTGTAACCAGAATTCAATCCAATTGGAGATGATGAGGGACAAATCTTCTACATTGAACAAAGGAGGCCATGGGCTCAAAGACAATGTATACCTCTCGATCCTTTATCTTTTAATGGTCCTTATTCAAGTTCCTTTGCACCTAATAATCAATGGTAGTTTTCACACCCTCAAAACTTTGGTAATTTGAGAACTCAACCATGGAATTACCAACCAAATCCTTGTGTCAATTATCGTAATCCTAATCCTCCTCCTCAGTGGTAGTCACCACCAAGAAACTGGTAGCAACTATCGCAATGGAGAGGGGGACAACAATGGTCCAATCACACAACTAGTTACCTACAACGACAAGCCCCACCTAATCAACTAGCTATTATGTTGCCTACAAATGTGAATGCAAATGCACATACCAATGCACCCAAGCCTACTCAATTATCAACTCAACTTGCACCCAACCCTAATAACAGACCATAGCAGTAGTAGGCCATGGCTTGGGAACATGATGCTGCTTTGTAATCTAGCGATGCACCTTTGGCTCTCGTTCTTGTCGCACCAGATCCTGTGTCTTCGAATGTTCCAATTTATGCATCATCTTCAGTGTTTCTCCTGATTGCTTCGGGGCCTATCGATGAACCTCCCCCTAAATGGGTGCAATTCTTCATTGCTCTTTCCTTGGAGCCACCCCTTATCACCTCGATGTTGAATTGTCCCTCCGTAGTCCTAGCCTTTGGATATGCTACACACGCAGGTGGTGTCTAATATAACTTTATCTAATCATCCTATCTCACAACTACTTCTTCATTAGAGCTTTCATGGAGTATTGAAACCTACCACAATTGACAAGCAACCTATGTCTCCTACACAACCTAAACACAAGTTTGAGTAGGGCCCTATTCTGGAGTTTCGTTGGTGCAAATCGGGTCAAGTATGCTCCTCACCTATCTCTTTGTCTTCTTCAATGAGTATTTTTGTGCATGTCTCTATTTGCATTATTTAAAAGGCCCCACCTTCTCTTGAATTTGTCATTGCCCCTCTTGTCTCGCCTTGTCACTCTGAGTCACCTACTTCCTCTACAAAGGTGTGCATGTTTGACTCTCTAGAGGATATTCTGACACTATCCACGATCTTCACGCAGTCATTGACCCTTGCCTCTTCTGAGCTTGTGGACACGGATGTTGTTGTGGCCTCATCCCTTGCTTTCACTATTAGTGAGGTACCTAGTGATGCCCTTGCAATTGTTCCGCTTCGATCTCACCCTCTTTCCCCATATGATCATGATTGTGTTCTCCCATGCTTTCTTTACATGTTTAATACCTCCCAGAGGACGCAAGTTACTCTGTAGGTGCTTGGAAATGGGAGGTTGAAGTTGTCCTTATTTGTTGTGCGCTCTTGAAGGACTCGAGTTACTCTATAAGTGCTCAAATATAGGATATTTTCTATCGTACAATTTCTTCTATCAGTTATATACTTCTTCCATCTATTGTATTTTGCTTTTCGACATTCTGGGACGATGCAAAGCATTGGAGGCATTTAAGTCTTCTTTCATGTTGACCCGAATTTTTATTTTCTCTGTGTCTTCATGTGCTCTTCTTCAGATCCGAGAACTTTGGCATTATGATGAAACACCCATTGGCAGTTCTATTACACATTTTATCCCTCTACTATCATGGGTATTGACACCAAATAATTAGTTTCCCCTGTGCTCTTGCATTTAGGTTGATGTTGTGGGTCTTATGTGTCATCCACCAAAGATGACATTCCACATAAACATCTTGATATGTTGATGTGCCACAACATTTCTTCTCCTTAAAATTGCATTAAAATGGCATGCCTCTCATGCATGCCATTCTAAGGAGGGATTATCATATCTACATAATCTGCATTTGTGTTTTGTATTTGTTTAGCTTCGCATACTCTTGCCGTGGTGGAGGGCAAACCACTTGATCTATTTTTATATTGTCGCCTTTTGTGAGGGCCAATCCACTACTTATCAAATCAATCTACGATCACCCAATCGCATGACTATTTAGCATTTTTATGTTCATGTCGGTCAAATCTCGCCCAATTGCATGACTATCTATAATTTTGTTATTCATGCCAGTGAAGTCTCACCCTATCGTATGGCTATCTAATTATTGAACACTAGATGTCACTGAGGGGGGGGGGGGGGGGGCATGAATCAGTGATTTCCAAACTTTTCCCTTTTCTATCCTATGTGTGTATGTCGGTTATTAGATCTAACATAAAGCAGACATATCGGTTAGATGGGAGACTAACACAAATGCAACCACACATAAAAGGGACATCACATAACACCAGATGTATGAAGAAAACCCAAGATGGGAAAAAAATTGGTGAAAAGTGTTGTTGGAGACTACTGCTCCAATCCAGCCTCACAATGAAAACATCGGTTACAATATTTAGGGCACCAACCCAAGCAGTACCACTCCTCCTTTAGGGCACCAACTCAAGGAGTACCACTCGTGCTTTAGGGTATCAACCCAAGGAGCATTAACCCTTGCATCGAGCTCCAACTCAGTGATTACAAAATCATATTTTGAATACAAAAGTTATCTTCTTATTACAAAAGAACTTTGTAACTCTCATGTATGTATCTCCATCAGTTCTCCTCTCTAGAAATCTCTGTCAGTTCTCTCTTCACCTTTTCTTTGCAGGAACCTTATCTCCTGCTGCAACCCACTCTCTATTGCACATTTACTGGTTCAACATCTTCTTCTTCTATGTCGATTCTCTTTCTTTCTGTTACACTGCTGCCATCCACCACCGATCTTGGTAACTTAGTCAGATGTCTACCATTTGATTCCTATCGGTTCTCAGCTTGCCTTCTTTGTTGATTTGGTCACCACAGGTTTACTCCTCTGTCAGACTCAATGGTCGTCTACTAGTTGCCTCACTATTGTCAGTTGAACTCTTCAACCCATTTCTCACTCACACACGCAGTCTCTTTTCTGATTCTCATTGACTACTTGACTGATTTGCTCTCTCATGCAGTAGCAACACTCTATCATTCAACAACACAAACAATATCTTTGGCTCGCACTCTTATAGCCAGATTTTCCTGCCTAAACATGAGTTTGAATAATGACACGCTAGGGTTTCCATCATGCACTGAATTTGCATCCAATCCGATCATCGTGACATATCAAATCCAATCTGATATCCTGTCCTTGATCGATGTTCAACACTCAATCAATGAGCATCGCCCATTTGTTTACCTTGCAAAACATGTCTTCTCTCTTTTGTCATCTGTAGCATGTTTTTCGGCCTTTTATTTGATTGATCACATGAGTGATGTGGTTTCCTTTATCCTCTTCAATCTGCAAGATCAGTCTTTACTGGACCTTTGTTGTTTCCTTTATCTCAAGTCACAATCCTCTACTTTTCTTCCTCAAGCTTCGCAGTCATTATAAATGTTGGACCAGTCACCAACGATCTCATCGACACATCATACCGACTTGTGCATGCATGCCACTTCACCTCCACATGGCCCCTTTTGTCAATATTCGCCTTTGCTAGATCTTCTATGTTGGTCCAAACAAGATCACCGACCAACCATTCAACTGGGTTCATCTACCGGTTCCAAGACCCTGTCGGTTATACCCTAACCGGTCTGCCTTCAACCTTGCACTTTGCTTCTCTTCTGGTGGACACCAAAACCGATTAGCATGCATGCCAAGCTACCTCATACATATCTTCATCAGATGGGAATCCTTTTGCATTCGCACTTTGTCAACATTACTGGTGGACATACTTACCAGTAAACACCTTGATGACATCATGCCATCAACCTTCAACATGCTCCATCTGTCTGCATCTGTGGTAAAATCTTTCTTCACTACTGGACTGTTAACATGTTTGCCAAAGTGACAAACATATCCTTCCTTCTCTGTACCAACAACTCATCATGTCTACTTGACTGATCTAGTGCACATCCTTGATCTCATGCACCTAAGGTAACTTAGTGTTTCACCAGCTCATTTGGTGTTAAACTTCAATCACTTGCCTTTAACTCTTTTATCTTATCTCCAAGAACTATGATGCATTTCATGTATAATAGGAGATAAGCTCCACTTACTAGTGAGAGTGGATCCTTGTCATCTGCATCCTGCAATGTACCAATGTGGCCTCCATGTTTGAGCAACATATCTTCAAACAAGCATATGTTAATTGGTTGGGCACATTCACTATCAATCATCTCTGCAAGTGGTAACTGGATGTTTATCTAGTTGGAGTCCTAATGTTTGACATCCACACAGCATACCGATGGCCAACACATACTTCACCTCTAGTGTTGATGTGATCAACACATACTTCACCTCTGGTGTTGATGTGATTTAGGTAACATTCTTGCTCTTCATCACAATCAACAGCCCAACATCTTGCTCTCTTGTTGGTGACAACCATACACTGCCAACATGTCTCTTCCCAATTTGCAGTCCTTATGTCTTCAACACAAGTCAACACTAACTTGTTTACCGGTGACTCCAATGGCCATTGTGTTGAATGACACACTCTTCCTTACCGGTGACTTGCTATGCTAGATGATATCAGAGACATGACATCCGATATGCATCAATGACAATACTTCACATACATATCCCATAATGGTTGTCATCCTATACCGGTTGACATCAATGACAACACAATGCCAACATCTAGCATAACACAACTTTCTACCCATATCGACACTATCTCTTTTACCATGGCAATTGTTATTCCTTATCTTTTGTAATAGGTGTTTTCCTCCATTAAGTGGGGTTTGTTTCTATTATGCTATCTTATCTACTCAATGTCTAACTGCTTTTTCATCTAACACATTGGACTGCAGTTGAGGTGTTTCTCATGAAATAGTTTAGCAAAATCTAACTCTATCTCAAGTTCACCTAGTTCGAGGCAACTTTGTCTTATCAACGGATTATGCTTCCTCTACACAAATCTTAATATCATCTCTATGTTAGCTTCGCATTTCTTGATAAAAATATGCTCCCTAAAGTGGGGGCAAAATGTAATGTTATAAATTGCACCTGGTGCAATTCCACGTCACATAAGCATATTCACTTCAAGTTGATTGGAAACATTTGTCACTTGTTTGACCGATGGACTCTAGTGTGTCGTGCTAGTGTCCCGTGAATCTATCAGTTTGCAAGTGGTCATTTGAGAGTTATGCCTACGCTCAAAAGAGTTTGTAATGCCTTTGTTTACGACTATTAGCATTGGGATTCACTTTGGAGGCTATATCTCTTGCATTTTGAGACTTTCTTGAGGATTCTTGATCATTTTGAAAGTCACTTGAGCTCTTGGCATCCATTTCTCTTTATTACACACATGTTTTCCAACATTTGAAGACCACCATTCTTGTAGCTTCTTGGAACACTCATGATGTTGTTTTCACAAGTGTTGGAGGGGAGTCCACTCTCTTCCCTTAGCTTATTTATCTAGTATCTATTATCTAGCTTGTTTATTATCTCAATTATTTATCTATTATCTTTAGCATTTCACTTCCATCGTTGCTACTATCTGGGTTGTCCATGGAGGTGGAAACACCGAAACATGGGTCTAACTAAGGCAAGCCTCTAAACACAACCCCCAACATTTTTCTTTCTCATTTGTGTGCAAGTTTGTGATCATGGGAAGATGCTCATCTTGCGGGAGGCTTCAAACATGGATAGGTTGTAAGCTTCCCTTGTCCTTTCTCAATTCTCACTTGCACATTAAACAACCATTAGATGCATATAAACATGCAAATTTTACAAATCTCATAAAATTGATGTGTTGTATTTCCATTAGACCCTTCACACAAAATCTAATAAATTTTTAAATTGTGTACAAATCTTACCATACCCAATGTAACTCAACCCTTATAGACACATAATAAGCATATATAAAATTTAAATAAAAAAATCACAAATGCAAAAAGCAATTCACAATAATTAAAATATTTTTATTTCTACATTACCTTACTGCTAAATACACACCAAAGAATTTAATTACATTGTGATTGTGCATACTCTTGCAACCCCAATAATTTTTTTGAAAAAATTATTAAAAAAAATTCAAAACAAACAATAAATAATTTTATTTTCACCTCTTTTAATGCATCCATACAAACATACATGCACAATACAAGCATACATGCATGTATACATACATACATACATACATACATACATGTGTGCATGCATGCATATACACATACATCCCTACATACATGGATTCATGGACACATCCATATATACACATATGATCCATGCATGCATACATCCATACAACCATACAAATACATACATACATATGCATGCATCAATACATGGATACATGCATAAATATATGCATACACCCATGGATGCATTCATTCATTCATACATATACATGTAAACATACACCCATGCATACATCCATACAACCATACACATACATACATATACATGCATGGATACATGCATACATGTATGCATACACCCATGCGTGCATTCATTCATACACCCATACATGCATTCATTCATACATGCATACATGGATGCATCCATACATACCTACTACATACATACTAGTTGTAATTCATGTATCACACAAAACACATGGCATTTGTAAAATAAAATTCCATATATGCATGCATCCACAAATACATACATTGATACATTGATACATTCATGCATACATAGACGCATGATCCATGTGCATACATACATACATACACACAAGATCCATGCACACACATGCATGCATTACGTGCAATACATAGATCCATGCACACACATGCATGCATTACTTGCAATGCATAGATCCATCCATCCATACATACATACATACGCAAATACACATGCATGCATACATCCATACAACCATACACATACATATACATGCATAAACCCATTCATCCATTCATTCATACACCCGTACATGCATTCATTTATACATGCATACATGAATGCATCCATGCATACCTACTACATACATACTAGTTGTGATGCATGCTTCACACAAAATCTCATGGCATTTGTAGAATAAAATTCCATATATGTATGCATCCACAAATACATACATACATTTATACATGGATACATATATGCATACATCCATGCATGATCCATGCATATGCACACAGACTCATGATCCATGCACATACATACATACACACATGATCAATGCACATGCATGCATACATACATGATCCATACATGCACACATGCATGCATGCATACCTACATGATCCATACATGCATACATGCATACATACATAAATAGATACACGCATGATCCATTCATGCATAAATCCATACACATGCACACATACATATGAGCATGCATGCATGAATGTATGCATACATGCATCCATCTATTCATACATTCATGCATACATATATACATCCATCCATTCATTAATACATACATATACATGTATATATGCATCTATACATGGATACACCCATGCATACATACATGCATACATGGATACATCCATAAATACCTACATGCATACATACATGGATGTATGCATTCATGCATACATACATGTATACATACATACATGCATACATACATACATGGATGTATAGATTCATGCATACATGCATACATACATACTAGTTGTGATGCATGCTTCACACAAAACGAATGACACTAGTAGAATAAAATTCCATATATGTCATTCAACCTTACCCACACCATCTATGCCACATTCCACAATGTCAATGCCAGACAACCATGATGCATAAACAAACATACCAAGCATGGCATATGAATTTGACATAACCTCCAAACAAAACCCATACAACCAACCCAATGCCTAAAACCCTTTATGCAACTCTATGATATATGTTCCTTGGTGTATCAATCAAAATATAAAACTCATATAGCTCAATTGCATGTCATTATTACTTGCAAACAAAAAACCCATCATCCAACTAAAGAGTGTTATTAGATCCTTCACGTAAATGCCATACAATCATCATATAAAAGTATCAATATCACTCAACCATGTTGCACAAATCCATTAAAAATCAATTAAATCAAAATCAAAATCCATACAACTTATTGACGTAGAACCTTAACTCAAAAAATCACAATCATCATGCATGAATAAGCACACTATGTGTTTGATAAAAATTAGTCACAATGTAGGCTTATCGTAAAAGCAAAAACAATTGTAGGATGTTATTTCATATATGTTACTCTATTGTAATGCACACCATATGTCTATTCCATAAGAATTATCAAACATAAGAGTTAATGTCACTCAACCATGAGGCATGAACAAACACATTAAGCATCATATAATCGTTTAATCAAATTTCATTTAACCCTAATTCATATGCACACTAAAAGTCATCATAAAATTTAGTGACATACATGCCATTAGACCCTTGACAAAAAAGCTATATTATTAGTGACACTCGATTAACATCAACCATGCACATGAACACCAAATACTCCATAATAATTATATGTAGATTAGTTATACAAATTTCATACAACACCCATAACACTCAAATTCTTCACATGTAATCACCATGCATGAGTACACTAGGCACATTGTAGGAGTTTCATGTAACCTTCAAACAAAACACATTCAACTCCACCTATACACCATGATGTAAACATAAAACTTAATAAAATTAGCATTACCCTTCACACAAAAGCTATATAGTTATATTACAAAAGAATGAATATCACTAACCATTGCGCATAAATAAGCACATCAATAATTTGCATAGCTAATTTGAATCTAATCACTATAGAGTGCTTAATGTTCTTGTGCATAAGGTTGACAATAACAAGATACATAAAATCATCAAGCACAAGATTCAATAGCACTCAACCATGAATCATGAAAAAGCAAATTAAGCACACAATATGAGTTTGATTCGAACTTTAAGGAAAAACTCTAGAACTCAATGACATATATGTCATTAGACCCTTCATGGAAAAATCATACACTCATAATACATAAGAATCAATATCACTCAATCATGATGCATGCACAAACACAATTTAGGTGAAATCCATTCAACTTGATGATATATATGTTATTGAATCCTTCAAACAAAACCCATAGAACTCAATGGCATGTCATTAAACCCTTCATGCCAAACCCATACAATTATCATGCATGAGAGTAAATATCAATCATGATGAATAAACACTTGCATTGAGAATAGCATAGGAGTATGATGCAAACTTCAAACGAAACTAGTACAATCATAACTGAATGATATATGCCACAAAAACTTCAAATAAAACCCATTACCTCAATGACAAATACACCATTTAAATTAGAAACAAAATCCATACAATCATAATGTACAAAAGTAATTATGTCACTAAACACGATACCCATTTAAGCATGCATAGGAGTTTGATGCAAAGCACTCGTGATTAAAGCCATGCAACTCATACCATATAAAAAATATAATTTCAGTGAAAATTAAATAGTCTTTATTTTTTATATTTTCATTAATCATACTTAAATATATATACAATCGCTTGATTAACAAAAGATAAATTATTCTAATTAACTTTGAAAACATAAATTTGATTAGCATAAAAATTTAATTTAATTAACTTTAAAAACACAAAAAAAAAGAAGTAGCAGAAAAAAAACACCTCTTGAAGGATGTCCATGGCCATCCTTAAAGAGTTTATGGAGGGGTATTCCTACCCCCCCTTAAAATGAAAAACTTTTTATTAATTATAATTGTTAGGTAATATTTACAAGTTCTTCAAATTTTTATCACTACACAACCATTTCCAATTAAACCAGCTATTGACATCTTTAAAATTATAGCATTCTTTGACTTCTTTTTTGTATTATTTCTTCCAATCCAAAAGAAAGTTGCACAATGCTCATTTACTAGCCATCTCTGAGACAGTAGGGAGCTAAAGTTTGAATGACCTAAAGGAAATAGAGTACTAATCTAGCAGTCTTGAGCCCTTGTCTATTGGTTAGCAAAAACATTAAATTCTCCAAAATAAGAAGTTTGAATTATTGGACGTACCTTAGCAATCAAATTTATAGCTCATTGTTGAAAAGCATAACTCCTCCAACCCATGTTAAAAGAAATAAACCTTCTACAAATCAATAGACATTATACATACATTAGAATCTTCATCAAGGAATACAAATTAAAATAACAAAAATATTAGTGAAACATCATTAAAATTAAAAAATTAGAAGAGGTATAAGATGGTATCTTAAAAAAATAAAACTTTTAGAGAAAAACCTTACATCCTCTTATTTTTTAATGAAAAAAATAATGTACTTTTCAAGCTCACTTTGTAAGAAAGACGACTCTTAACACCTTCCTAGTGTGTGACACTTAATTTCAACTTTGGCATGACACGCCCTCGAGCTCCACATGAAACTAGCTAATACAAACTGTCAAGAATAATATCGTGTCTATAACAAAAATTGTTGTTAACAAAGGCAAAATCCCAGAAGAAGTACACGGGAAGAACAATAGAATGACGAAGCTAAAAATACTCCTACACAAAATCACAACATACAATAAAAAATATGATAGATATTAATGGGAGTTTCGAACTCTGGCAACAGGTGCGGATGGATTGGTATTGCTTCAGCCATCAAAATGTCTACTATTATATAGCTAATATAAAATTGGAGCTGATCGTTTGAGACAATGAGCAGAAGCAACTGTTCGTGTGTTATTGCCAAGTTTCAGACTAACTGCGGATCTTACATTAACTGTTTATGAAATTTTGTAATTTTTGAGTTAGATCATCTGTTATTGCTTGGTTTCAAGTCTTTTCTAATTTATAGCCTCTACTTCGTATCAGTATGAAGGAGCTGCAAGGGAAGGAGGAAGAGGCCCAAGCATTTGGGATACGTCATACCCTAGGTTAAACTTTTACTTACATCTATTTATCTGTATCTTCCATTTCTATCGATTGAATTCTCTTATGCAATTCTTGTTGAAGATGATCTAATTATAGATAAACAACACCTTGTATAAATTGAAATTAAGTTAATATTCACAGACATCAAAAGATGGCATTAACCGTGGAGACAATGGGCAAATATGTTAAGACATATATAGAACTCATATATGTGGGTTGATACGAGAACATCTATTGCAGTCTAATACCTAGATCTAGTAATTCCCAACAAATAACTGATGAAAATTTCTATAAAATTGTGTCTTACTTTGATATTTTCCATGTGAAAAGCAGGACTGATGATTCTTCTATGTTGAGCTCATTTCTCGCCTTTCAAGTCCAGTAACTCTTCACCTTCCAATTTCTTGAGAGCATTATTGGCCTCGATTTTCTCATAATCATCAGATCTCACAGAGAGTATCTCTTGCACCAGCTGGGGATCTGCAATATTTGTTCCTGCAACAGGTCCAAACCAAAGCAAGAATGTGCTCCCTGTAATGCAAAATCACACTCCAAGAAAAAAAAAGTTAAGTATGATGGAGATCAACCCATTAGATTTCAGAATTAGAAATTTAAACGCTATTCGTTCGACAGGCATCAGATATATTTTGGCCTTACTTCACCCTGTGATGAGTCCTACTCCTTACAGAACCACTTGTGTGGGCAAGATGTTACTGGTAGGACTACTGAAGGTGGTTAGCCCTCAGTAGTCTGCCCATACAAGTAATTCCCTGCTCATACATTAAAGAACAATTCATGCCTCACTAGATTGGAGTTCTAGATAGTTTATCTAAAACAACAATAGGATTTACAACCAAAATGTATGGTTTAAATGGGTTGTTAAAGAAGCAATCTATTCTTATAACCCCAAAGAGACCAGTACCTCAATGGTTAAGAACCCAAACATACTAATGGGAGGTCCTAGAGGAGATTCCTAGTCTAACAATCAGTGTTTCTTAAAAAAGGAGGAGAAAAAACTGTTACAAGAATAACAATAGAGAAAAAAAAAACAAAGATAGCGAGATTGCACCATAGATTTTGGTCCACTGATGATAGAATGAGAAAACTATCGCATAGGATTAGAACTAGCCTTCTGCATCATCTTCATCATCTCTTTAGCATTTCCAAGAAAGAGCTTGTATGGAGACTGAAAATTGCATCTGTATTTTTCTAGGCCTCCACCATACACGTTGGAGAAGTACTGATCCGTAATTTTATTCAATATTAATTCTAATCATCCTCATGGCATAACTGCATTCTCTGTATTAGAACTGAAACTCAGATCCAATGCAGAGAATAATGAATAGCATTCATTATAGTTTACTGGGATGGAGAGCTTCTGTACTGGTGTGTATGTGGTAGGTGGTTCTTGTAACAGTAGAATTCCCACTGGATTCTCATATTCGGTACAGCCTCTGCTTCACATCAGGATGGAGGAGCTGCAAGGGAAGGAGGAAGAGGCCCAAACATTTGGGATAAGTACTCCCACACCCCAGATTAACTTTTACCTTTATATACATCTATTTATCTATATCTTCCTTTTCTATCGATTGAATTTCCCTCATGCAATTCATTTTAGTAGCTTAATAAAAAAAGCAACAATCTTAGAATGACCTTAAAAATTTAACACTAAGTTTAATGATCGATTGGAATTGATGTATAGATTTTATTTAGCAGCGTAAATGGGATACTCCTTCCCCTCAATGTTCTTGCTTTTGTCATATAGCAGTTTAATGTAATTGTGTTTTGTTTTCTTATCACTTTTATGTAAATATGTGAATATAGGCCAAGGCCTTGAGGTAAATGAGTCAAAAACTTTAAAAAGGGATAGTACGATAGTATCAATGTATAAAGCAGAAACGCAAATAATATAAATGTGAGGCAAACTTCCCTGAGTTTGCAAAATCTGCAAGAGAAAATACGTAATCTGCAGGTTGAAGAAGTTGTTTGTGGAAGGCACATCTATTTGTTGTTCTAAGTCTAGTTTGTCATAAAAAATCAACCAATTCATGAAATCTATAAATTAGAAAGGAAAAATCAACCAATTCATGAAATCTATAAATTAGAAAGGAAAAGAATGCCTGAAATGACTATGAGCTGGAAAATGGCTTGTTGTTGACAAGAGTAGATCGCAGGGGCTGCTTGGAGGAAGGTGCATCTATTTGTTGTTCTAAGTCTAGTTTATCATAAAAATCAACCTGTTCACTAAATCCAAAAATTAGAAAAGAAAAGAATACTTGAACTGACTATGAGCTGGAAAATGGCCTGTTGTTGACAAGACTAGATTGCAGAAGTGGCTGCTTGGTGGAAAGCACATCTACTTGATTTTCTAAGCTTAGTTCATCATAAAAATTAATCAGTTAACTAAATCCATAAATTAGAAAGGACAAAAATGACTACTAACTATTGAGCTGGAAAATGGCCTATTGTTGACAAGAGTAGATTGCAGAGCCTAGTTGGTGGAAGGTACATCTACTTGTTTTTTAAGCCTAGTTTTGTCATTCAAATTAACCAGTTTACTAAATCCATAAATTAGAAAGGAAAGAATTCTTGTACTGACTATTGAGCTGCAAAATTACCCATGGTTGACAAATGTAGATTGCAAAGCCTAGTTGGTGGAGGGCACATCTACTTGTTTTTCTAAGCCTAGTTTGTTTGAAAATTAACCAATTTACTAAATCCATAAATTAGAAAGGAAAAGAATGCTTGTAATGACTATTAAGCTGGAAAATGGCTCATGGTTGACAAGAGTAGCTTGCAGAGCCAAGTTGGTGGAAGGCACATCTACTTGTTTTTTTAAGCCTAGTTTGTCATCAAAATTAACCAGTTTAATATATTCATAAATTAGAAAGGAAAATAATGCTTGTACTGACTGTTGTGTTGCAAAATGGCCTCTGGTTGACAAGAGTAGATAGCAGAGCCTATTTGTTGGAAGGCACATCTACTTGTTTTTTTAAGCCTAGTTTGTCATAAAAATTAACCAGTTTACTAAATCCATAAATTAGAAAGGAAAAGAATGCTTGTACTAACTATTGAGCTGCAAAATGGCCTGTGGTTGACAAGAGTAGATTGCAAAGCCTACTTGGTAGAAGGCACATCTACTTATTTTTTCAGCCTAGTTTGTCATAAAAAGTAGCCAGTTTATTAAATCCGTAAAATTAGAAAGGAAAAGAATGCTATACTGACTATTGAGTTACAAAATGGCTTGTGGTTGACAACAGTAGAATGCAGAGCCTACTTGGTGGAAGACACATCTTCTTGTTTTTTAAAACCTGGTTTGTCATAAAAATTAACTAATTAACTAAATCCATAAATTACAAAGGAAAAGAATGCTTGTACTAACTATTGAGCTGCAAAATGGCCTGTGGTTGACAATAGTAAATTGCAAAGCTTAGTTGGTGGAAGACACATCTACACTTGTATTATAAGCATAGATTTTCATAAAAATTAACCAGTTCACTAAATCCATAAATTACAAAGAAAAGAATGCCTGTACTGACTATTGAGCTGCAAAATGGCATGTGGTTGACAAGAGAAGATTGCATAGCCTGCTTGGTGGAAGGCACATCTACTTATTTTTCTAAGTCTAGTTTGTCATGAAAATTAACCATTTTACTAGATCCATAAATTAAAAAGAAAAAGAATGCTTTATAGTATTATACTGACTATTGAGATGGAAAGTGGCCCCGTGGTTGTCAAGACTAGATTGCAAAACCTTTCTGGTGGAAGGCGCATCTACTTGTTTTTCTAAGCCTGGTCTGTCACAAAAATTAATCAGTTTACTAATTTCATAAATTAAAGAGGCATTCTAAAAATGGCCCTGTGGTTTTCTAAGCCTAGTTTGTCATTAAAATTAATAAGTTTACTAAATCCATAAATTAGAGAGGCATTCTAAATATGGCCCTGTGGTTGGCAAGACTAGATTGCAGAGCCTGCCATGTACTTGTTTTTCTAAACCTAGTTTGTCAATTAGAAAGGAAATGAATGTCTGTACTGACTATCGAGCTAGAAAATAGCCTGTGGTTGACAAGAGTAGATTGTAGAACCTGCTTGGTGGAAGGCACTTCTACTTTCTTTTCTAAACTTATTATAGAGAATATGGAAGCATCCATATGACGATGACACATTATGGCTCTTTTGGGTGTCAAGGGACCTTCTGTTAGTTCACAGATATTATTGTCTTTTCTTGGTTGTTTGACAGAGATCGACCACATGGTGGCTTGCTAATTCTTGTTTATTGAGAAGAAAAGCATGTGTACAAATAAGTCCCCACAAAACTGCACATGATACAATTAGAGGAAGCCTATGACAAAGCCCTAGAAGTAGACCTAACAACAGGGCATCCTAATTAAGATAACATTGTTTTTGGTTGATTTCCCTACACAAACAAAGCATTTGACAATCTTGTTCAACTGGCAAAATAAAGCCATCTTTTATTACTTTTTATGGCATCTGCAATCATGATGAAATAACAAAGCACACTAATCCACACATTAGGATTGTTTTGGGTGTCCAGGTACCTGTTAGTTGACAGATATTATTGTCTTTTTCTGGTTGTTTGACAGAGATAGACCTCATGGCGACTTGCTAATTCATGTTTATTAGGAAGAAAAGCATGAGTACAAATAAGTCCCCACAAAACTGGACACGATCCAATTAGAGGAAGCCTGTTACAAAACCCTAGAAGTAGACCTAACAGCAGGGCACCCTAATTAGATAACACTGTTTTGGTTGATTTCCCTACAGAAACAGAGCATTTAACAATCTTGTTCGACTGACAAAATAAAGCACTCTTTTATTACTTTTTATGGCATCTGCAAACCATCAAAAACTAACACAGCACACAACTACAATTAAAGATTCAAGGAATCAAACAAAGAAATGCAGAGATGAAAATCCACACAAATAAATAACTAAGAGAGTCCTAATCCACACGAAAAAATACAAATGACACAATCAGTAGTACAAATGCAATGCTTATTCTAAAGAATTCGACTAGAAAAATACAATACAATGCCCATTAAAACACATACCCATGCCTCTGCTATCACTTATTCCTCATTTCATACTTCTCATACAAATCCTTGCGCAGTCTTCCGCAAATATGAAAAACAACAAATGCAAAATGTTTATGTGAGCAGTCAGGGAAATGAACAACAAATAATGCTTTTATATAGGCATATCATGAGTTTAACCGTTTGGTACTGCTTTTTTCCTTAAAAAAAAAACATTTCCGTTGAAAGGAGCGCAGTTCAAACAGCTGGAAGATTGTCTCCAACATTTACATTAAGCTTGGAAGATTTTTGCAATTTCATTTATGTTTTTCATTTCAATTGATACATAATAAATATTTTTATTATTGATTGATAATGTGCACTACAATAACAAACTGAATTTAACATTCATTATATACTTTTAAAAAATTTAAGTTATATTGATTAAGTTATATACACCAAATCTAGATTTCTTTATCCTAGGTCATTTATGTAATGTGTGGGAGAGATCTTTCATGATTTCAATCTAAATGAAAATTAATATGTTTAACTCCCTCCATTTTTCTATTAACCATTCTAAAGTTGATAACTTTTTACATCATGGAATCATTTGATTGTCACACAATTGTTTATGATTTTAACACTAGAAGGAACATCTACTTTAAGAACATTTTGATTTGGAGCATTAAAAGTAACAACACCTACGATATTAGTATTATAATCTAAGATATTATTGTAATATCCTTAAGAGTATATTTCTACAGGGTTTAATGTCAATCAACACAATGTCCATATTTATTGCAAGATCAGATCTAATACAATAATATTATTCTGAAAAGAATATGCAGAAATGGATGAGAATGTCATCTAAATGCTAAAAAATAACACAAAACCACAACCCAACTACTCTTTATTAATTTCAATAGTGATGTTAACTTGAACGAATTTAGCTTTAACATATTTGTTGGAATGACTAAAATTATTATTATTATCAAAAGAAATGTCACAAACTAACATCAATATATGCTTAAGGAGCCACCACATGCTTACAAACCCTAGGTACAAAGTGAGCCTCCTAAAAGTAAGAGAAACATGTGTTGCAGAAATTGTCAAATATTAGGTAATCAAACCTGAAGCATAATCCCTATGTGCAATTGCTCAATGCTAGAGAAGGGCTTTCATCCACAATCTAATTGTAGTAATTGAGATGTTTCCATCCTTTAATTTTTTATAACAAATGAAAATGATATATAATCTATTTGAGGGAATAATTCCATAAAATGTGGATGTCATCACTACTCTTTAGCTCAGCTTAAAAAAACACTAGAGCGACCTTCTTGTTGGTATTTGTTATCATTGATGACTCGGTGTTGTCATTGATGTCAACCATCAACTTGTGTATTGTGTTGTGATTGTCAGATTGTGGAGATATTATTGACTAAGTGTTTAGGAGGATATTGGAGATTGTTGTTAGTATAATTATGATGTTGTTTATTGGTGTCAACCCTTTAGTGATGGATATGTTGTTGATGTATTTTGTTGTGTCTGTTGGTGTTGTCAATTGTTTATTGTGGGTATTTGTTGTCATTGTTGTCACATGGTTCAATTGTGTGCATAGCTATGGTGGAGACAATTGGTTATTATAATTGATGACTAGATGTTGTTATTGATGTTATGTTGATGATGGAAGTACATATTGTTGATATGGTGTAGATTGGTATCTTAGATAATAATAATAAGGTGATTATCGATCCAGATGAATGTGTAGATGGTTGATGGTTGAAAGTGTTCCTTGTTGCGGATGTCCACCTTCTTTGTGTTGATGTCTACACTCAGTATTAGGTGTTGTCACATATAAGAATTGCATATGATCAAATGGTTGGTTTCTCTATCATATGTGTGGTGCAATTAATATAGAATGTAGATGAATCATGGTTGAAGATCACACTCTTGGTGTTGATATCCATGCCCAGCTGGCTATGATGTCATGATTGATGGTAAGTTATGTCAAAAATAGTGACTGGGAGTTGCTCTGTCAAATGTGTGTCGATGAGACAATTGGTGTTGGTATCTGTCCATACATGATGATGATGATGTTGAAAGTTGTTTTGTCAGATATGCAGTTGTGGAGAGATGTTCAATGAGTACAAGATCATGGGGGGCCAAAAAGTGGCTGTGAGAAAAAAACACATTTTTTTCTTTGTCAAACATGTCAAATTCTACTTTAACATTTTGCATCCAGGTTGAGTAAAATTTAAATTTGGTTTGTAAATACCAAACCAAAATGGATATCTATTAATAATAATATCCATTTCCTAACATCATCGTTGAGATGTAGTGTTTTAAAAAACAAATAGTCATTTCAAAAATGGATATCCATTTTATTTAGCCTAAAAAGAATACTTTAGTAAAATGGGCATAACTTGTGTGTTTCTTATTGAAATTTTGATTTTCTAAAAGCATTGGAAAGGTGATTCAGAGACCTACAAAGTGGATAAGGTAATTTTATTAGATTATACATCAAAAATTAATTATAACAATTTTAAGTTGATCCTTCAATTTTAAAACTTTATATATTTTTTTTTGAAGATTTTTTGTTTGTTAATTTTTTATTGGGCATAAATGCTATTTTGAAAACCCCACATGTACAACAAGCATAACTTGACTTAAACTTATCATTTTTTTAATTCTTTTTTTTAAAGTGTATATAATTGTATCTAGCTTGATGTCATTTTCAAAAAAATTAAAAACAAAAAAGTTATTAAAATATTAGGAAAACCTATTATGTCAAGTTTATGGATCTTTTTCATTAAAAATTATATTCAAAATAGAAAAATTAATCCAATTGAAAAAAATTACATATTTGAAATCTACACAATCTCATTTATAATGGGTTTTAATTTCATTAAATTTTTTTGCAAAAAAGGTCTTAAGATATATGTCCAAAGTCAATATTTTGTATGGACAGTGATATGGCCTTCAAGTTGCAGGTCAAACCATGTCCAAGGCTAAGAGTCGGCTCCCCAAGCCTTTTTTTGAAGCAAAATCCAAAGCAAAAATTGGTGTTGGAATTTAATTCTTTTTGAAACGGGATCTCATTTAGTTAAAAATAAGATATCGTTTAAAAAATGGGATCATGTTTCAAAAATGAAATGGGATCTCGTTTCATAAACGGGATATGGTTTATTTTTATATTGAAAATGACTTAATATATACATGAAATATAATATTTTTTATATTATTTATTTTTTATATTGAAAATGGCCTGTACATACATGAATTATAACAATTAATTATAAGTCACATTTCAATAAAATACATATTAAAATATGATTTATACTTTAAGTTATATTTCATATATATTGACGGGATGTTTGAGATTGTATTTAGATCTATAAGTTGTAGACTTTATAAATATTTAAACTTAGTTAAATTTAAATAATTAGTAGGCTCTTATCAATACTCTCTCTCTCTCTCTCTCTCTCTCTCTCTCTATATATATATATATATATATATATATATATATCACTCTCTTTATCTCAAACTTAGTCAAATTTCAGTAATTAGTAGGCTCCTATCAACATTTTCCTGCTCTCTCAATATCACTCTTTATCTCCCTTGATCTCTAGACCTATCTCTCTCCATATTACTCTTCCTATATCTCCTCTCTACCTTTATCTCACTCTCTCCTCTCTCTCCCAAAATCTAGACCTATATCTCTACCTCTCCCTATATCTCTACCTCTCCCTCGCATCCTTGACTCTCTACTCTTTGTCTCCTCTCTCTATGCACCTCCCCTCTCTCTATGCACCTCCCCTCACTCTGTCCCTACCTCTATTTCTGTACATATACCTCTCTCTCTCTCTCTCTCTCTCTCTCTCTCTCTCTCTCTCTCTCTCTCTCTCTCTCTCTCCTATGAACTCATTTCCATCTTTTTCTCTCTACATATTGATCCCTCCCACTCTTTATTTATCCATATCTCTCTAATTTCTATCTCCCCACTCAGTCTCTATAAAACTAGAGAAGGAGGGATATATATGTAGGTAGAGTGATTGAGAGGGGAGATACAGAGAGTACATTTGGGGACCTGGATAGAAAGAGAGGAAGAGGGGAGATAGAAAGAAGTAGAAAGAGATGGATAGGTAGATAGGGGGAGAGTGGGAGGGGTGGAGATGTAGAGATGGAGAGAGAGAGAGAGGGTGAAAAAGAGATGTGTAGAGGAAGATAAGGTGGTAGGGAGGGAGAGAGGTACGTAGAGAGAGATAAAGAGGTATATGTAGAGAAAAGAAGTAGGCAAGGAGTGAGGGGAGGTGTGTAGAGAGAGAGAGGAGACAAAGAGCAAAGAGTTAAGGATGTGAGAGAGAGGTAGAGAGATAGGTCCATATTTTGGGAGAGAGAGAGGAGAGAGTGAGATAGAGAGGTAGAGAGGGGATAGAGGATAGATAAAAGTAGAGAGGGAAGGAGGGAGGGGTAGGTAGAGAGAGTGAGAGGGGAGATAGAAAGTAGAGAGTGATTGATAGGTAGAGAGGGGGAGAGAGTTGGAAGGAGAGAGGGAAGGGGGTGGAAGAGAGATGTATGTAGATAAATATAAGTTGGTAGGAAGGGAGAGAAACATATGTAGAGATAGAGAGGTACATGTAGAGAAATAGTGGTAGGTAGTGAGTGAGGGTAGTTGTCTAGAGAGAGAAAGAGAGAGGGTGGGAGGGAGAAAGAGATAGAGGGTGGAAGAGAGACGTATGTAGAGAAAGATAAGTTGGTAGGGAGGGAGAGAGGTACGTAGAGAGAGATAAAAAGGTATATGTAGAGAAAAGAAGTAGGTAGGGAGTGAGGGGAGGTGTGCAAAGAGAGAGGAGATAGAGAGTGGAAAGTTAATGATGTGAGAGAGATGTAGAGAGATAGGTTAAATTTTGGGAGAGAGAGGAGAAAGTGAGATAAAGAGGTAGAGAGAGGATACAGAGATAAAAATATACAGGGAAGGAGGGAGGGGTGATGAGGTAGAGAGAGATGTATGTAGAGAAAGATAAGTTGGTAGAGAGGGAGAGAAATGTTTGTAGAGAGAGATAGAAAGGTATATTCAAAGAAATATAGGTAGGTAGGGAGTCAAGGGTGGTGTGTAGAGAGAGTAAACAAAGATTAGAGAGTTAAGGATGTGAGAGAGAGGTAGAAAGATAGGTCTAGATTTTGGGAGAGAAGGTAGAGAGTGATATAGAGAGGTAGAGAGCAGATAGAGAGGAGATAAAAGTAGAGAGGTAATGAGGGAGGAGTGGAGAGAAAGAGAGGGTGGAAGAGAGATCTATGTAGAGAAAGATAAGTTGGCAGGGAGGGAGAGAAAGGTACGTAGAGAGAGATAAATATATATATGTAGAGAAATAGAGGCAGGTAGGGAGTGAGGGGAGGTGTGTAGAGAGAGAGGAGACAAAGATTAGATAGTTAAGGAAGTGAGGGAGAGGTAGAGAGATATGTTTAATTTTTTGTAGAGAGAGAGAGGGAGAAAGAAAGAGAGAGAGAGGGTGTAAGAGAGATATGTGTAGAGAAAGATAAGTAGGTAGGGACAAAGAGAAAGGTTAGTAGAGAGAGATAGAGAGGTATATGTAGAGAAATAAAGGAAGATAGGGAGTGAGGGGAGGTGTGTGGAGAGATAGGAGATGGAGAGTAGAGACTTAAGGATGTGAGAGAGAGGTAGAGAGGGGATAGATGGGAGATAAAATTAGACATGGAAGGAGGGAGTGTGGTGAGGTAGAGAGAGGGAGATGTATGTAGAGAAGGATAAGTTGGTAAGGAGGGAGAGAAATGTATGTAAAGAGATATAGAGGTGTATGTAGAGAAATAGAGGTAGGTAGGGAGTGAGGGGAGGTGTGTAGAGAGAGAAGAAAGGGAGTAGAGAGTTAAGGATGTGAGAGGAAGGTAGAGAGATAGGTCTAGATTTTGGGAGAGAATAAAGAGAGATAGAGAGGTATAGAAGGGATGGAGGGGAGGTAAAAGTAGAAAGGGAAGGAGGGAGAGGTAGAGAGAGAGGGTGGAAGAGAGATTTATGTAGAGAAAGATAAGTTAGTAGGGAGGAAGATAAAGGTATAGAGAGAGAGATAGAGTGGTATATGTAGAGAAATAGTGGTAGGTAGGGAGTGGGGGGAGGTGTGTAGAGAGATATAAGATAGAGAGTAGAGAATTAAGGATGTGAGAGAGAGGTAGAGAGATATGACTAGATTTTTAGAGAAAGGAGAGAGTGAGATAGAGTATTAGAGAGGGGATAGAGGGGAGATAAAAGTAGAGAGGGAAGGAGTGAGGGGTGGAGAGAGAGATATGGGAGGGTGGGAGGGAGAAAGAGAGAGAGGGTAGAAGAGAGATGTATGTATAGAAAGATAATCTAGTAGGGAGGGAGAGAAAGGTTTGTAAAGAGGGATATAGAGGTATATGTAGAAAAATAGAGGTATGTAGGGGGTGAGGGGAGGTGTGTAGAGAGAGAGGAGACAAATATTGGAGAGTTAAGAATGTGATAGAGAGGTAGAGAGATAGATCTTTATTTTGGGAGAGAGAGGATAGAGTGAGATAGAGAGGTAGAGAAGGGATAGAGGAAAAGTGATATAGAGATAGATATGTCTAGAGCTCAAGAAAGATGAAGGGAGTATGAAAATATTGATAGGGGCCTGTTGATTACTAAAATTTGACTAAGTTTGAAAATTTATAAGATCTTCTAAAATCTAGAATTTGCATTATAAATCATAGAGATCTAAAACCACTCTCAAATATTTTGTCAAAATATGCGTGAAATATAGCTTAAATTCTTTTCTTATACTTAAATATTATATTTAAGGTATATATATCATTTTCAATATAAAAATACTAATTAATATAAGAAAAACGGGATCCTATTTTAAATTTTGTTTCGAGACCCCAAATCGGGACCCCAAAGCATAATGGGACCCCTTTTCAAACAAATAGGACCTCGTTTCAGTCAACACATTTTCATGTTTTTGGCTAAGTTTGAAACTTCCACTCTAAGTGGAATCACTTTCATGCATTTGCCTAATTCTCTCTATTTATCTCCCTCCCTCTACCTCCCTCTACTTATATCTATCTATTACTTGTCTCTATCACCTACTTTATCTCTCACTCTTGCATCCCTATCTCTATCTCCCTATAGATATATTTAAACATGTCTATCTACAACTTTTTATCTCTAACTCTCTCTTATTCATTTTATCTCTCCCTTCATCTATCATACACTCTCTATCTCTTTCTATCCACAACTATCTCTATCTCCATTTACTTATATATATATATATATATATATATATATATATATATATATATATATATATATATATATATATATATATATATATATATATATCTTCCTATCCATATCTCTTAGATATATCTCCATCTATCAATATATCTCTTCCTCTATCCATGATTAATCTATATCTCTATCTCTTCCTCTCTTACCCCCTCTATGTATCTCTCTTTCTCTAACTCTCTCTCTCTCTCTCTATATATATATCCCTATCTCTCTCCCTCCATCCGTCTCTATATCCCCCTCTATATCTTTTTATATCTCCCACTTTCTCTCTACGCCTCTATTTATCCCTCTCTATCTCTATTTATCTCTTTATCACTCTATCACACCATGTATGACTCTCTATCTATCTATATTCCTCTTCCTTTATATCTTTCTGTCTCTTCATCTATGTATCTCCTTCTATGGTCTGCTCTCTATCTCTACCTCCCTATCTCTCTATATATTTATCTAGATGTCTTTAACTCTCTCTATTTCTCTAAATATCTATCTCCCTCTCCCTCTATCTTCATTTTGATCTCTATCTTCCTCTCTACTTTTCCATCTCTAGATATGTCTCCCTCTTTCTATGCATCCTTATGTCTTTGTATTTCTATTTCTCTCTTTATAGACCTTAATATCTACATCTATATTTGTGTCTCTATCTATTTTATAGTTATTTTTATCTCTCTATATTTCACCTTCTATCTCTCCCTCTCTCTATCTCTATCTTCTTGTCTCTCCATCTTTCTTTACCCTTATATCAAGCTCCTCATGTTTATCTTTATCTTTATCTTTCTATGTCCCTATCTCTCCCTCTCTTATTCTAGACCCCTCTCTATATATTTATCTCTTCCTCTCCCTCTATCTCCACCCACTCTATGTCTATTTTAATCCATATATCTCTCTCCCTATTGGTAGTGGAGATTGATTTTCCTTCTAATTTAGATGTTTATTCATTAGCTATATTTGGATCTTAGTTCTTGATGAGTGTGTGGAGTTGACTTATATATCTAGGGAGGGAGGAAGAAATAGGGAGTGGGTGTATGTGTGTGTATGAGTGAAAGGGACATATAGAGATAGAGAGTGGATAGTTAATGATTTGAGAGAGATCTAGAGAGAGGTTTAGATTTTGGGAGAGAGAGGAGAAAGTGAGATAAAGAGGTAGAGAGAGGATAGAGAGATCAAAATATACAGGGAAGGAGGGAGGGGTGGTGAGGTAGAGAGAGAGATGTATGTAGAGAAAGATAAGTTGGTAGAGAGGGAGAGAAATGTATGTAGAGAGAGATAGAAAGGTATATTTAGAGAAATATAGGTAGGTAGGGAGTCAAGGGTGGTGTGTAGAGAGAGAGTAAACAAAGATTAGAGAGTTAAGGATGTGAGAGAGAGGTAGAGAGATAGGTCTAGATTTTGGGAGAGAGAGTAGAGAGTGATATAGAGAGGTAGAGATCAGATAGAGGGGAGATAAAAGTAGAGAGGGAATGAGGGAGGAGTGGAGAGAAAGAGAGGGTGGAAGAGAAATGTATGTACAGAAAGATAAGTTGGTACGGGGGGAGAGAAAGGTACGTAGAGAGAGATAAAGAGATATATGTAGAGAAATAGAGGTAGGTAGGGAGTGAGGGGAGGTGTGTAGAGAGAGAGGAGACAAAGATTAAATAGTTAAGGAAGTGAGGGAGAGGTAGAGAGATATGTTTAAATTTTT
Organism: Cryptomeria japonica; assembly: GCF_030272615.1. NCBI lineage: Eukaryota > Viridiplantae > Streptophyta > Pinopsida > Cupressales > Cupressaceae > Cryptomeria > Cryptomeria japonica. Next base: position 248,288,807 of record NC_081405.1, read on the forward strand.
GGAGAGAGAGAGTAGGAGAGAGGGAGAAAGAAAGAGAGAGAGAGGGTGTAAGAGAGATGTATGTAGAGAAAGATAAGTAGGTAGGGACAAAGAGAAAGGTTAGTAGAGAGAGGTAGAGAGGTATATGTAGAGAAATAGAGTAAGGTTGGGAGTGAGGGTAGGTGTGTGGAGAAAGAGGATATAGAGAGTAGAGACTTAAGGATGTGAGAGAGAGGTAGAGAGGGGATAGATGGGAGATAAAATTAGACATGGAAGGAGGGAGGTGTGGTGAGGTAGAGAGAGGGAGATGTATGTAGAGAAAGATAAGTTGGTAAGGAGGGAGAGAAATGTAAGTAAAGAGATATAGAGGTGTATGTAGAGAAATAGAGGTAGATAGGGAGTAAGGGGAGGTGTCTAGAGATAGGAGAAAGGGAGTAGAGAGTTAAGGATGTGAGAGAAAGGTAGAGAGATAGGTCTAGATTTTGGGAGAAGAAAGAGAGATAGAGAGGTAAAGAAGGGATAGAGGGGAGATAAAAGTAGAAAGGGAAGGAGGGAGAGGTGGAGAGAGAGGGTGGAAGAGAGGTGTATGTAGAGAAAGATAAGTTAGTAGGGAGGAAGAGAAAGGTATGTAGAGAGAGATAGAGTGGTATATGCATAGAAATAGTGGTAGGTAGGGAGTGGGGGGAGGTGTGTAGAGAGATATGAGATAGAGAGTAGAGCATTAAGAATGTGAGAAAGAGGTAGAGAAATGTGTCTAGATTTTTAGAGAAAGGAGAGAGTGAGATAGAGTAGTAGAGAGGGGATAGAGGGGAGATAAAATTAGAGAGGGAAGGAGTGAGGGGTGAGAGAGAGAGAGATGGGAGGGTGGGAGGAAGAAAGAGAGAGAGGGTAGAAGAGAGGTGTATGTATAGAAAGATAATCTAGTAGGGAGGGAGAGAAAGATTTGTAAAGAGGGATATAGATGTATATGTAGAGAAATAGAGGTATGTAGGGGGTGAGGGGAGGTTTTTAGAGAGAGAGGAGACAAAGAGTAGAGAATTAAGGATGTGAGAGAGAGGAAGAGAGATAGGTCTAGATTTTAGGAGAGAGAGGATAGAGTGAGAAAGAGAGGTAGAGAAGGGATAGAGGAAGAGTGATACATGGACATATATGTCTAGATCTTTAGAAAGATGAAGAGAGTATGAAAAGATTGATAGGGGCCTGTTGATTACTAAAATTTGACTAAGTTTAAAATTTTATAAGATCTTCTAAAATCTAGAATTTCCATTATAAATCCTAGAGATCAAAAACCACTCTCAAATATTTTGTCAAAATATACGTGAAATATAACTTAAATTCTTTTCTTATACTTAAATGTTATATATATATATATATCATTTTCAATATAAAAATACTAATTAATATAAGAAAAATGGGATCCTATTTGAAATTTTGGCTCGAGACCCCAAATCGGGACCCCAAAGCATAATGTGATCCCTTTTCAAACAAATGGGAGCTTGTTTCAGTCAACACATTTTCATGTTTTTGGCTAAGTTTGAAACTTCCACTCTAAGTGGAATCACTTTCATGCATTTGCCTAATTCTCTCTATTTATCTCCCTCCCTCTACCTCCCTCTACTTATATTTGTCTATTACTTGTCTCTATCACCTACTTTATCTCTCACTCTTGCCTCCCTATCTCTATCTCCCTATAGATATATTTAAACATGTCTATCTACAACTCATTATCTTTATCTCTCTCTTATTCATTATATCTCTCCCTTCATCTATCATACACTCTTTATCTATTTCTATCCATAACTATCTTTATCTCAATTTACTTATATATCTCTCTTCCTATCCACATCTCTTAGATATATCTACATCTATCAATATATCTCTTCCTCTATACATGATTAATCTATCTCTCTATCTCTTCCTCTCTTTCCCTCTCTATGTATCTCTCTCTTTCTCCAACTCTCTCTCTCTCTCTCTCTCTCTATATATATATATATATATATATATATATATATATATCCCTATCTCTCTCCCTCCATCCTTCAATATATCCCCATCTATATCTTTTTATATCTCCCACTTTCTCTCTACCTCTCTATTTATCCATCTCTATCTCTATTGACCTCTTTATCACTCTATCACACCATCTATGCCTCTCTATCTATCTATATTCCTCTTCCTTTATATCTTTCTATGTCTTCCTCTATGTATCTCCCTCTATGGCCTGCTCTCTATCTCTACCTCCCTATCTCTCTATATATTTATCTAGATGTCTTTACCTCTCTCTATTTCTATATATATTTGTCTCCCTCTCCCTCTATCTTCATTTCAATCTCTATCTTCCTCTCTAGTTTTCCATCTCTAGATATGGCTCCCTCTTTCTATACATCCTTATCTTTTTGTATTTCTCCCTCTCTTCCTAGACCTTAATATCTACATCTATATTTGTGTCTCTATCTATTTTCTAGTTATTTTTATCTCTCTATATTTCACCTTCTATCTCTCCCTCTCTCTATCTCTATCTTCTTGTCTCTCCATATTTCTTTACACTTATATGAAGCTCCTCATGTTTATCTTTATCTTTATCTTTCTATGTCCCTATCTCTCCCTCTCTCATTCTAGACCCCTCTCTATATATTTATCTCTTCCTCTCCCTTTGTCTCCACCCGCTCTATGTCTATTTTAATCCATATACCTCTCTCCCTATTGGTAGTGGAGATTGATTTTCCTTCTAATTTAGATGTTTATTTGTTAGCTATATTTGGAACTTAGTTCTTGATGAGTGTGCGGAGTTGACTTATATTGCTAAGGAGGGAGGAAGAAATAGGGAGTGGGTGTATGAGTGTGTATGAGTGAAAGGGACATATAGAGATAGAGATGCGAAGGGTAAGAGATATATAAATAAAGGGAGAGAGAGGGAGAAAAAGTTTAATAGATGAGAAGTAGAGAAATATATAAAGAGGGAATGATGGGGAGAGAAAGAGATAGAGGGAGAGATATCTAAACATGAAGAGATAGAGATAGGGAGCGATAAATAAGGACTATGTGTGTATGAGTGAGAGAGATATGTAGATTGAGGTAGAGGGGGATAAGGATATAGATAAACAAAGAGATATGAAGGAGATAAATAGATATAAAAGTGGAGAGATATAGAAAGAAACAACAATGTGGAGAGCGAGAGAGAGAGGGAGAGATAGGGTTATAAAGAGGGATAAATATCTATAGATTTGTATGAAGTGAAAAATATAAAGGGGGGAGAGAAAGGGAGAGAGATAGGTAGAGAGAGAGGAAGAGGGAGAGGGAGAGGGAGATGGATATAGAGAGAGGGAGAGAGACAAAGTGATAAATATATGGAGAGGTAGAGGGGAAAGCTAAATAAAAAATATGCGTGCTTTCATTATGAAAAAAGTAAAAATATCAATGATGTATCAAATGTTAAAATAAAATTCTATTGTGGTTGCCAAGGACGATTAGGGTAAGTAAAAGGTATTTCACAATTAAAATAATAGAAAAAAGATGTAACAATATAAAATCAATAAAGAATTGGTCATTTAAAGAGTTTAAAATACAAAATTGAGATGTAAATGCCATGAAAGTATAGATCTAAGGAACCCTAACATGAATAAGAAACCTAGAAGAAGGCTAGGTTATATAGGATTGATTTGATTCATTAAAATACAAAGAGCTCTAAAGATCCAAAAAATATGGAGGAAAGAAGGGTGGGAGAGTGAGTAAGAGAGCTAGGGAGGGAGGGAAAGATAGGTAGAGAGAGTGTGAGAAGGGAGGAGATATATAGAGAAATATGTATAGGGATTGGGGAGAGAGAGGGTTGAGACAGAGAGTAGGGAGGGAACACGGGGACTTCACTCAATGAACCTGGGTTATATCACACTAACTCATTTGGGTGCATCTTCCGACAACCATTTGCGACGAACTATGGGATTTCTTTCATTTTGTTGGATCTTAGGAGGCAATTTGTGTCAAATTTTTTTTAAAAAAATGTTATCTAATGTTCGTCGGAATTCCGATGAAACCAACTATCGTCGGAATCTTGCTTGACATTCGTCGGATCTTAGGAGGCACTTTGTGTCAATTTTTTTTTTTTTTAAATCTTGCCCGATGTTCTTCAGAATCTTGATGAAACCAACTGTCATCGGAATCTTTCCCGACGTTCATCGAAATTCCGACAAAAAATAGAAAAGTGAAAAAGTAAAAAAAAAAAAAACCCTTAGGGTTAGTCAAGTAAATAATATAAAATATCGAGCGGACAACGTTTTCCGTACTTGCAACATCATTTTTCTTGGTTTGTGAAGGTTCTAGACCGAATTTTTCATAGCCCGATTTTTTGCCTGTGAAGAAAAATCATGTCAGATAATATCAGTGAACAAAATAAGGAGACAGTTGCTAGATTGTGATCTATCTTGAAAAGAAAAGGTGATGGGAAATGTTATTGTCGCTACAAAAATTGTAAGGGCTTAAAGACTAGAAGACTTTTAGTCACAACAACTGAGAAACATTGTAGGCAGCATGGTCAAATTGAAGGGGGGCATGATTATTGTCCATTGGTAAGTTGTTCATTATATGTGTTTATATTGATTGCATTTGTAAATATTTATATTGTTTTAAATTTATATACATAATAAATCACTTGTTAATGAGATCATGATCATGGTTTGTTTATGTTGATCATTTTTATATAGATGGGGTGCCCTAGGGCACATGATATGGACTACCACGACCCAGAGAATGTGGTTTTTCAAGTGGAGGAACATGGACGTGTGAATATCAAAGCTAAAGATAATGATCCTATGGAAGAAGATGATTATGTGCCAGAAAAAATAGTTGAAGATGATGGTACAAATACATTGATCGATGACATGTTTAGTACTGGCGCAGCTGATCATGATGATCAAGATGACTTTGATGTTGTTCATGATTTACTTGTACTTGACAAGGTTGATGGAATTATACACTCAAATGAGAATGGTTGATGTTGTCATTGATGAAAACCAATTGGTAATATGGTTCACAGGTTACATTGACAACATACATCATCTACCGGCACCAGCAGACACTACAAGGTTATTCACCGACATCTAGTCTACACCGACAGTAGATCACACCAACACTCTAAGCTGACATGGAAATAATATTGTTTTGTATTGCAATTATTTGTATAGCCGACATGATTTATTGTAAAGACTCATACATGTATGAGATCTTATAGGTCATTTTGTAAGTAAGCAAAGAATGTAAGTAGGAAATAAATGTAAGCGGTATATGAGAGAAAATAATTGCATATGCATTATGATGTAATTATTTTATGAGAGAATAAGAGAAGAGCAGAACGAAGAAAGGTTTATAGCAGAGGTATCTGACAGAGCTTAAACCGGTACTAAATCCAACATTGTAAATGCTATTTTGAGCAGTACATTAACATTGGATTTAACTGTCCAATTGTGGTCAGTGGGACTCCATTTTTGTATTGAGTAGTGAGCTCTAGGCTGTTGGCCTTCTCGCATGTGCAGGCCCCTATTGTATAAGTAATATTTATTCATATTGGCCAGTGAGTAAATATTGTGGGTCACAAATCCCATCAAGGTTTTTCCCCTACCGGGTTTCCTCACCTAAAATATTTGTGTTATGGTGTGCATTGATGGTTATACTTTTGTTTCTCTTTATTGCATTATTACTTGTTTACCGATATATTAATTTGGGTTATAAAGTTGCAAACAAGTTTAAATCTTTTGTGTATCAGTTAGACATTGATTCAGCCCCCCCCGCCCCCTCTCAGTGCTTTTGGGATTGATCAAGTATCTAACAATTGGTATTAGAGCCTACTCTATTTGCAGAAGCCTAAAAAGTTGAGGAAGATTCTAAAACCAATAGCGATGGAAAGTTTGAGACAATAGTTGGAAGGAGCTCTTGAAGATATTGATGCAAAAAAATTGAAGAATATCAAACTGGAAGATGAACTCAGAACTGCTCAGGAATTCATCAAAGCACTTCAAGATAACCTAGTTATAGCAAAGAATAAGAGAAAATAATTACATGTGCAATTGCAAAATCAAGATGATGAAGAAAAGGAAACTCTTAGAGATATTGCAAAGAAATTGAGACAAGAGAACAGTAACATGAAGAATGAGATGCAAGATTTAACCATGAGATTATGCAAGGATATTGAAGATAGAAAGAGGAATGAAGAAGATTTGGCCGGAAGACTTAATGAAAGATCAAATGAATCTCAAAGGCTTAGTTATGAAAATGATATTCTTAAAACAGATTTGATTCACATGTAACATGACAAAGAGGAACTTATGAGACAAGTTAACACTTTGGAAAGTGAGTTGATCATTGCAAATGAAAACAAAGACAAATTCAAGAAAAGTTCAGATAATCTTGATGATATGCTGAAAAGTAAGAAACCTGATGGAGAAACAATTGGACTTGGATTTAAACATGGAGAAAGTTTTGGGACTGCAAACAATCATGATCACAACAAACTGGTAAGGCAACCTAATGCTTATAAATTCAATGGGAAATGCTTTAATTGCAACAAATTTGGTCATAGAGCAAATCAATGTAGATATAGGAATAATCAAAATACAAACTTACCCACCGGTCAATATTCCAAATGCAATAAAAATGGTCATAATTCAAACAATTGCAGAATGAATGTGAAATTCTATGTTTGTGGTAGATTTGGACATTTATCTAATCAATGCAGAACTCAAACTAGTCAAGGTTATGTAAAAGCTATTCAGAGAAACAATGTAACTGGTTATGCATGTAACAAGATTGGGCATATTACAAAATTATGTAGAAGCAAGACTATACTAGCGAACAACAAAGGATCTAATGACAAAGACAAAGAGAAGGTGACTAAAATCAAGCAAGAATTTTCTAAACAATAGATTAGGAAAAGAGATCAGAGGATTGATGAATCTGTCACTTCACCAATAGAATAGAGTAATCCTGCACTGGCAGGAGATTCTTCATCTAACTCAGGAATAATCCTTAGGGTTATGTCAACTCATTGAAGATCATGCATTTACCCTCAGTTGGTGGTAAGGAGTTATAATTCTTCTTTATTGGCAGATATGTGGCATTTGAAGAGATAAAAAATTGAGCAAAGGAATTCTAAAGGCGAAGCCGCAAAGGTCTTTCAGAGCATTCAAGGATTTCTTAGTTAAAAGGTATTTATCTTTTGCAATGGCTTTCTCATCCTCCGTTCTTGAATTCATAGCAAACCCTACCATTGTGGAGAACATAAAATGACTTAGACCAATTTTCAAAATAATTCCTAAGATAGAAAAACTGGATGACTACATTGGTGCATTTTCTAGAATCTCGAAGGGATTTGCGTTTGTTGAGGATCCTAGGGAATACATACATTGTAACATAGAAAGTTTAGGGTACGAAGATTTGAATAAAATGTACATGAATGCTATGACTGACAAGAATGGGGTAGTAAAACTGAAACATGAGGTAGTTGAGGATTTAGCTTTCATTGATATCCTCCATATGCCGAATTTATCAGATGCAACCATCCACTATGTTCTTAGCAGGGTTCATGGTGAATTTATGTAGTTGGACTCAGTTTTTAAGATTACTAAGGAAGCTATAAGGGTAATTACTGGTTTACCATCCACCGACACTAGGCCTAACAAGAAGAAGAAAATCCCTAACAAAGAGGTTATGAGCTTAATTGGAGCTACATTGGACAATAGGTCACTTAGGGTCAATGATATAAAATATGACAATGTTAAATTTGCAAGTATGGTCACTGGATATAAAGTTGCTCATACTAATAGGTTGAATTCTGTATCTAGTTCATGCATTCATAGGGCTCGTGAGATGATATTAAACAATGCTAAAATTGACATCTATGAATGGTTAAAGGATGAATTGCTAGAGAATTTGCACAAAATAAAAGGTGATAAGAAGGGAACCTTTAAATTTGGAAGTCTGATTGTGTTTTTAATGCTTTACTTTTCAAAGGAGATTCCCGATATAGGACATAAGGATTTTGCCTATGATATTTCTATTGGAAAACAGATAAAGGAGGCAATTATTGGTATAGGATCTGATGGTGATGAATTGGTAAAAGACTATTTCAAGAATTTCCAAGCTAAAATGAGACAAAGGGAAAGGATTCCCCAAAGCATTGTGGATAAGTATGATGAACAGATATGCTTTGTAGTGAAAAGAGATGAAATTTGGATGGAGGCAGTTAGACCCAGAACCGTTTGGATTACTGAAATGGGATATGAGATGGTCGATTCACACATCTTGGATTCATATGCTAAAATACTCCTAGATGCTCCACCGAAACCAACAAAGGAAATATTCGGTAATGCTGAAACTATTGAAAGTGGTGTTGCTATGATGAAGCAGAGGAAGAAAAGAGAGATACTAATGAAAGATGCTCCTAAGATGGTGAAGGATGTTAAAGAAGGATTGATGAATCTTGGCGGTATTGCTCCTAGTGTGATAGGAAGTCAATCAGAGCAGAAACTGATAGCTCACATTTCCTCTGTGGCTACTACATCTGATTCTGACATTGATCAGGCAGTCGAATTCAAGAGAGTGGATAGAAAGAGAAGAAAACCCTCACTGACACCTACTCCATCTCCCAAGAAGTCAAGGACACATAGAAAGAAACAACAAGCTATAAGAGAGCCTAGTGGTCCGAAGAAGAAAGTGACTCCAAAGAAGAAACCTAAACCTAAGGCACCAGATACTCTTTCACTGGAAGAGTTGATCAATGAAATCACCCAAGATGGTAACCTTGGTAATGTAAATAAATTCTATCATTCTTTCAAGAATTTGGATAAGGATACTATAGAAGAAAGTATTATTTTATATCTTGATATATACAAGAAGGTTCTTATTGAAGTTGTAGATGATCTACCTAATGATTTATACTTAAGATTAGAGGCTAAGAGAATGCTTGTCATGGAGCTTGACTAGAAATTAAAGGTAGAAGCTCTATTAGTTATGCATTCTGTTAATTCCAAACAGAAAATTAATGATCTAATATCTGAAGCCAATAGAATATTTTTTGTGAGTGGTAACCAACAAGTTAGTCTTATGGCCGACATAGTTAAAGAAATAGAAGATGAAACAACTGATAAGTGGGATATATTTTTTGTTGAGTGAGAGAAGAAAGAAGAGAAGGATAGACAACAAATGGACAAGTCATTTACCAAAGTACATTAGAAAGATAAAGGTAAAGGGAAAATTGGAAGTGTACCTGATATCACGGTCAAGGATAACATTCCTCCACCGGCACAGGACACCTCACCAATAACTGCAGAGACACCATCACAAACTGATAATCAACCTAAAGAGAAGGCAGAGGAAATGATAAAAGATGACATAGATCCAGAGTCAGACATTATTTTTACTATGAATGTGGACACTCAAGACTTTAATATTGTCATGGATAAGGAATCAGCTAAAGTTAAGGAAATAGAAACCATCCTTGATGATACTCAGCCTAATATTGAGATACCGGTAGAAGTAGAAGAAGAAACAAGAGTCAGAACTGGAACAAGGCATGAACAGAGTATATCTGAACCGACAGTCAACAAGGCAGACAATAAAGATGACAACAAGGATGAAAATAAGTTTGAAAACAAAAGTGAGAATAAGGAAGAAACAGTGAATAAAGAAGAGGTCGATGATGGAAGCAAGATAGAAAAAGTGGTTAAGGTTAATGTGCAGGCATCTGGAGAAGATAAAAAACCAACTGCAAAATCTAGCACTCCGCCTAGCACTTTCACCACGGATTATAGACCAACAAATGTTATAGATGTACTTCTAGATTCAATAAGGAAGATCACCAAATGCAATGCCTTAGCATTTAAGGCTATTGATGATACTTTACCAATTTTACATATGATTACACCGACATGTAAAGTTGATCATATTGTTGGGTCTGTGAGTAAATTGGACACATTATCCAAATTCATTTCTTCAAATATTCAAACTGTGGTTAAAATAAATGAAGAGATCGTTAAGGAAAGGGTGAATAAGGAGAAAGATGAATTCTTTGACAAGACAATTAAGGAATGTACTAGAAAAATTGATTCTTTGTTACCAACACTAAATTCCACCATTTTGGAACACAAAGAATTGTACAGGGAAGCATGTAAGCCTCAATTTTTAACAGAGGATATTGATGAGGAAATAAGGAAAACACAAAAAGAAATTGACGATATAGTTGATAATTGTTAGCATTTCAATAGAAGAAGATTGTTGATATTTCATTAAGGATACTGAGAAGGTTGTTGAAGACTATTAATATAACTGAAGAAGGATGATAACTATCTTTATAACATTATTTTGTCATTGATGTCAAGAAATTGATATTTTGATTCAGTATGATGTTGCCATATCTTGAGAAGATTGATTTGAAGAGAATTAAGATGTCGGTAAAAGACACAGAAAGAATGTGATGAATAAGGGGAGAAATAAGTTATTCAATGGGCAACTATTACCGAGTTAGACAATGATGAGATCATGATGTTTAGATTGTTTTGATATCCTATATATGTTGTTGATTGTAAGGTTAATACTATACTATGTCACCGAGCAAAGAAGCTAGTCGGTAAACCCTAAAGAACCTAGTCGGTAAACCCTAAGGTTATTGATATCGGTTAATGAAGGCAGAATGTCTACCGAGTGAAGTTCAGTATTTATTGAGTTGCAACCGAGTTATGATAGACAACATTGAAGGAATGAACGCGTTATTTAATGAAGGAAGCTGATTAGCTGGAGTTGATTAAATTATTGATATGACCTACAAGAAATTTGTTAAGGATCTATGGCTTTGAAAATTCAGGAGCAAGATCTACACCATAGATTGAACCGCTTAACCTAGCACAAGTTCCAAGAATGGAATGCAAGTTCCTAGGTGAAGTAAAACATTTTTCAGATTGAAGGGTACATTGAACCTAGTCAAGATTGAAGATCTGATGGCTATGATTGATCATGGGAAATGTGATCAAGGAGATTAAGCGGTTAGCAAATTGTTTATAAATAAGAAATTATTGATGAACAATGCATGTGGGCAAGTGTAAGCACAAGGATGCTACATAGTGATTACTGAGCATAGAAGCTTGAAGACCTGTTTGAATAATAGAGTAGGGAGCCCAACAGAGGGACAAGATAAGTCCTATGACTAGACTATGTTGAGAAAATAAGAATCTGCTTTAGCATTTTAGATGTGAAGTCCCAGATATATTTTATTACTGTTATTTTGTAAAGTGATAGAAAATCTCTTAACTGAGTGGACCTAACAGTCTTATTTGTAAATCCTCTAGCAAGGTAACATTCTAATTGAGTGTTTGAAATCCTTTGACAAGGTCACTTCTAACAAAGTGAAGATCCTAACAGATCTGAGGGAAATCCCTTAACAGGGTCACATCTAGCAATGTGTTTGTAATCTTTAACAGGATTTTCTTTTAACTAAGCATACTCTAGAAGAGTATATTTCTTAGTGGGTTTGAAATCCCACAGTGGTTTTTCCCTATTTGGGTTTCCACATTAAATCTAGTGTTATATGTGTTATGATGATTATGTGTTTATGAGTTAGCATGTTTAGCAGTTTTTGGTTATATTGCTGTAGTATAAGTTATGAGGTTGAATCTATTGATTTTATTAAAGATTAAGTTAGCATGATTCACCCCCCCCTCTCATCTTGTTAGCTATTGGCATCAGAACTTTACAGATAATATGATAGGTTCTTTGGTACTTACTTTAGTTTTGGATCAGGAAATGGCAATTTATGAAGAGAAGATTGAGAAATTGGAAAGGGAGAAAGCAAGGTTAAGGATGAAAACCTGAGAGTTGAAGAAAAAACTTGGTCCTAGATTGGAAAACTTATTAACACACTAAAATGAGTTGTCTAAAGCATCTATTAAAGACAAAAGATCACTAGAGAAATAGATGCATTATTTGACCAGGATGATCCGACAAACAGAGACCATAATTTTTGACAGTACTAAATTTTTGCAAGGTCTTAACTTGGTTTTAGCAGACATTTTTCAATTTGTACATAATCGGTTACAAGTTTCTAGGTAAATTTTGAATTCTTTGATTCTTTTGACATCCTTTGTCATTGATGTCAATGGGGGAGTAGTGGTGTATGATAAAAATGTACAGAAGGATATCATTTGCTCAGGGGGAGCACACTCAGTTTTTGGATATCAGTTTTTGGATTTTTCTCATGAGTGTTGCCATCAATGCTAAAGGGGGCGATTGTTGGCATTATACACTTAGATGAGAATGGTTGATGTTGTCATTGATGGCAACCAACTGGTAATATGGTGCACAGGTTACACCGACAACAGACATCATCTACCGGCACCAGTAGGAACTACAAGGTTATTCACCAGCACCCAGTCTACACCAATAGTAGATCACACCGACACTCTAAGCCGACATGGAAATAATTTTTTTTTGTATTGTAATTATTTGTATAGCCGACATGATGTATTGTAAAGACTCATACATGTATGAGATCTTGTAGGTCATTTTGTAAGCAAGGAATGTAAGTAGGAAATAAATGTAAGCAGTATATGAGAGCGAATAATTGTATATGCATTATGATGTAATTATTTTATGAGCGAATAAGAGAAGAGTAGAGCGAAGAAAGGTTTATGGTAGAGGTATCTGATAGAGCTTAAACCGGTATTGAATCCAGCATTGCAGATGCTATTTTGAGCAGTACATTATCATTGGATTTAACTATCTAATTGTAGACAGTGGGACTCCATTTTTGTATTGAGCAGTGAGATCTAGGTTGTTGGCCTTCCTACATGTGTTGGCCCCTATTGTATAAGTAATATTTATTCATATTGTCCAGTGAGTAAATATTGTGGGTCACAAATCCCACCGAAGTTTTTCCCCTATCGGGTTTCCTCACCAAAAATATTTGTGTTATGGTGTGCATTGATGGTTATACTTTTGCTTCTCTTTATTGTATTATTACTTGTTTACTGGTATATTAATTTGGGTTATAAAGTTGCAAACACGATTAAATATTTTGTGTACTGGTTAGACACCGATTCACCCCCCCCTCTCAGTGTCTCTGGGATTGATCAAGTATCTAACAAAGGCATACAAGCCCATTTACGAAGGCTCCCAAACAACTCTTCTCTGTGTTGTATTGTTGTTGTTGAACTTGAAGGTTATGAATGGTTTATCCAACACAACAATCTCACGTATGTTAAGGTATGTCATATATGTCATCTTTTTTCATCTATTTTTGTTGTTATTTCATCACTAGTAAATAAAAGTTTAAATATGTACCATTAATGTTTTTATATTAACAAATTATTTTTTTAGTTCTAGATTGATAGGTGATTTTTTGTTACCACCATCAAATATTCTACCTCACTCATATCAAGAATTATCTACCATTATGAAAGATATTGGAATGGAGTATCAAGCAATAGATGCATGTCCCAATGATCATATTATATATCATAAACAATATAAATTTGCAACAAAATGACCAGAATGTCATATCAGTAGATATTGAACAAATAAACTAACAAAAAAGTTGCCTCGCAAGGTTCTTTGTTATATTCTCATTATTCCATGTTTGCAATGATTATTTAGGTGTGAAAGCTTAGCGTAATTTATGGATTACCATGCACACAATAGAAGTCGAGATGACATTCTTCGAATGCCTGTGGATGGTTCTGCATTTACAAACATAGAGGAAAAATGGCCACACTTTAAAGAAGAACCTCGTAATCTCAGGCTTTCATTGGCAGCGGACGGTGTCAATCCATTTGGAGAGTTGAGATCTATTTACTCGGTGTGGCCTGTTTTTGTTATCAACAATAACATTCCTTCATGGATGGAGGGAACACATAATATTGGAAATTATTTTTCTAGGAATTTTTTCCATTTAATAGTCTTGTACATTAAATTATATATATTGCAGTAAAATGATTATAATAATTATGTAATGTTTTTGTTCATTCAACTAGGTAAGTACCAAGTTAAAGATATGAATGTATATATCGAGCCTCTTATCAATGAGTTACTGGAGTTATGGAATCATGTCACTATGTATGACATCTCTAGACCAATAGGACAAAGACAATTTCAATTCCATGCAATGCTTGTATGGACAATTCATGATGCCCCAGGGCTAACACATTTTTCTGATATGTTATAATGTTCAACTTGCGCACTTTAATAATGTTTAATTTTTTAAAGTATAAATCATGCATTTTTTTAAAAATCCATTCAATATATATAATTATAAAAATTAAGATATTTAATCCAATTATACATGATCTTGCATGTCTTCAAACAAAGGGAAAATGTGCATGTCCAGTTTGTGATCCAAAGATGAAATCTCATCACTCGACAAGTTTAGGGAAGAAAAGTTGTTTGATGAGTATAGAAACTTGCTCTACAAAAATCATAAGTATCGAACTACTGAAAAACATATTTTCAATGGGAAAGAAGAGACTACATCAAAACCATGAAGAATGACACCTCGCCTATGGAAGTTGGAATATAATAGAGTTAATCGTCAAGGAAATGTCATTCAATCTAATTGTTTATCTATCCTATATGATATGTTTGGAATTTATATTTTTATATTGTGTTTTGTTTACTCATGTTGTAATTGACGGTGATTGTCATTGTTAAATTTTTAAACTTATATGATTCATGAAGGTCGTCAAGGTTACCACCTTCCAAAGGGACTAAAAATTTATCCCAGACAATTTAGTAGGTTGCCCTACTATGAGCAGCTACAAATTGTGCATTTGTTTGATACTATGCATATTGGAAAGAAAATAACATAGACGCTATGGAAAATATTGGATGGAAGGCGTGACAAAGAAAAAATTATCAAAATTTGTAGTGACATTCAAATATCCAATCATGCAATGAAAAATGTCATTCAATTAAATAGCGACGGAGACCAAATTAATATAAGTGCCCTTCCTTAGTTATTAATACAGCAACAAAGCAATGATATAAAAGAGATCATATGAAAAATTCGATTTCCCATGTGATTTGTTGTGAACATAAACAATCTCAAAACAAAGAGAAGTGAATTTGGGCCAAGGATGAAAACACATGATTGACATACCTTCATTAAAATAATTCATGTTCTTGTATATTTTCTATATATTTGTATACTACATTTACTTTTCATTGTATTATGTTTAGTACTAGTTTTGGAAAAACAATGAAAATGTCATTTTATAATTGTTGCAGTACCTTCTACCTCTATCTCTCCTTGACCACTTCAACAATAATGTCAAGCAAGTTATATATGATCTTGGAAAATACATGAGGTAAGTAATGTTATTTTTTCAATTTGTTGTATAGATATTATATTTTCCATTTGTTTTACTTGTTATGTAATATATTGTATATTATTTTGTTAATTCTCATTAATATATTTGTGTCTTGAATCACTTGTAGATGGTTGTCATCTAAATAAATTCATAAAGAAGATATAAAATATTGGAAGACAAAAATTTCTCGTCTGATGTGTGAAATGCAATAGTGTATACCTTCGATATTTTTCAATGCACAAGAGCACTACCTCATACACCAAGGTGAGGAAATTGAATTGTGTGGACCTGTACACATAAGGCAATGTGGATGGTTGAGTAGCACTTGAAATTTTTGAAGGCTTTGGTTCGACAAAGAGAACATCTTGAGGGCTCTATGGTGGAGGGATATATGGTATACTAGATTATGGTCTACATTATTGAATATCTTCCTAAGTTTGCAGCAAAGATCCATGTAGATCACATTGGGATCCCAACTCCATTAACAAATTCGAAGGGGAGTGCCTGATGGGGAAAGGTAGATTGAGGAAAGTGAGAGGTAATTATTGGATGTTCATGGAAATTAATATGAATACATTTTACATTTGGTTTTTATATATATTGTAGTTAATTAATTCTTAATCTTCAATATACATCAGTTGTAAATTTCTAGTTATTTTTTCTATAGTTGCTCGAGAGTGGGATGCACTACATTTGTATGTCGCAAACAATCTTGATTGGATGACAGTATGGATTGAACGATTTCAACAATTTGGTCGCGCATTAACATGGGAAGGTGTGGCTTCATTGGTTAAAGAAGCTCATCGTAATGGAGATTCCAATATTACACTAAGGGAAATTCATTTGGCATATAGTTTAAGAGATAAACAGGTACTTATAAATATATTAATCACCCATATTATTAAAAAAATTTCAATTGTAATGATGTATATATATATATATGTATGTATGTATGTATGTTGTTCTTTACATACATTTGGCCAAGAATAAATATGTTTATCAACTAGCGATGCAATAATTTTTACATGTTTGACATATTGCAGGTGAAACACCACAAGGCTATGTGGTGCAATGGTCATAAATTTCGCATCAAAAAGTAGGATGACACGAAGAAAACTTGTGATTCTGGGATAACTACAATATTTGAGGTGACTAATGTTTCATCTAGAAGTGACATACATCCTCAAGCTGCAAAAAATCTATACTATAGGATTTTGGATGATATACTTGAGTGTGACTTTAGGTCCTTCAAATTAGTTATTTTCGCCATCCAATGGTATAGGCTACGATTGAATGAAAATGATCCCGATAGAACTATTATTGACCATGATAATAGATTTACAATGTTCAATACAAGGTCTTTTGACCGAGCTTGAAATGAGCCCTATGTTCTTCCAAGCTAATGTGAGCAGGTATTTTACTCAAAGGTTACACATAAACTGGGTTGGTCATTTTTTGTTAGACATGATCGTAGAGGAAGGTCGGTAAAGTATAGTGTCATGGAAGAATAAGATACAAAAGAACTAGAAGCTGATGTACATGATGATCAAGATCAATAGTTAGTTGATGATGTTCCCGATGAAGATGTCGAAGAAGAGGAACAAGATCACGATGATGTAGGAGTTAATGTTCATGAAGATGATGATGATGATGATGATGATGATGATATGACCAATTCTTACAATGTTGATTCTGGATTGAAAGATACAAACAAAGAGTTGGATGAAGAAGAAGATCAATGACATGATTTAAATGTATGAGGTACGTGATTAGTATATTATCTATTTGATATTGATTTCTTGATATTTTTTGGTGAAATCTAAATGTCTTGATTATGTGGTAGGACTTTTTTGCAATTATGTGGGAGGACTTATACTTTGTGATTATCTTTACATGTCAAGTCATTTATACTTCTACATTACAAATATTTGCATCATGTTGTGTTCTTTGCTAAGATATTTAAGGAAAACTTAATGGATGAATCCTTTTAATGGTTTCTTATGCAATAAAACAATGATTCCAATTATGATCCTTTCAATCCTTAGTAAAAATGGGGGAACATTATGCTCAAATCAATATATTAATGTGTAGAGATTGATATTTTAGATATTGAAGTAAAGGATACCCCTTATGTCTAGCAAAGCCTAAAGTGCAAAGGAGAACAAGCCACTGTCTCATTTTCATTGACAACTAATATAAGAGTCTAAAATATCTAGTAACAATACTTAATACCCCAAAATCTAGTAACAATACCTAATACCCCTAGCATGTCAGTCATCACCAAGATTTTGTATTTGGCATAAGTGAAAGGTTGAAGCTACAAATTTTTTCTTTAACTCAATACAAGACCTCACATACTATAACTAAAATCATATAAGAATAATCCATGATATACCTAAGAAAGATCAACAAAATAACCCTCATTAAGTAACATTCTATGTATATATCAGGATAGTTAACCCAGTCTAATAAGTCAGTATTGAACATGGCTATCGGCATAGTTATACCGAACACAAATGATGAGATGCCTATCAAAATAGTCACTAAAGGTAGAATAGTAATATTTTGTAATCACGAGAGTATAGCTATCCCAACACACATCTAGGGGTAGGTTTTAACGATGCATGCCCTATCAGAATAACGTATAAGATTGGTGTAGGTGCAAAAGGCTATCTAGACAGTGTAAACTTGTAGTGAATTCAAGGACAAAACCTCTATCGGTATAACTTGTGAAGACGAGATAACACCTTTTTTCTTTGCCAATGATGAAAATAATGTCGATAAGCATTATCTAGGAGGAGTTCGGGATAACTTACAAAGTCGGGATAACACATCAATAGTGTTCCGATCAATGAAATTATCTTGATGATTTAAAAATAGAGTACTATCAGGAGAACTATCCCGATTTAACTATTATAAATTAAGAAACCAATAGCGATAAAAGGAGAACAAATGAGGAGACCCTTATCGGAATGACTTATGAAGTCGGGAAAACAATCTTTGGATATGCCGATAGTAGAAGTAATGTCGATGGGCATCATAATGATTTCTTATCTGTATAACTTAGGCTGAAATGATGTGAAAAGGAAACAATTATTGATATCTCCATATTTATCTGCAGTGATTAATTTGTCAGAAAGGCACCAAACTTAGAGGCAATGACAGGGAGAGTTAAGCTGATGACATACGTCATTAGATAATTCAAATTTTGAAAAGATGGCTCATTAATTAATAGATTGAAACATTTATTGTTGCACAAACAAAATTCTCTGAGGAACACATCCAAGAGATTTTCGCACTAGAATTGCAGACGCATTAAGAAGATATTGAAGTAGACTGAAAATATAGAAGAAGAAATAAAGTGCTTTGATCGATTTCTCTATGATTATTTCAAGTAATACATTCAATTTCTTGTAAAAGGGAAACTCCTAGTGGTTCTGCAAAAAGGCAAAGAGGGGAGACAAGCAAGGGTAAGGGGAAGAAAATGAAAACAAAGGAAACAAGTCCAAAATCCAGGGCAAAAGAAAGGAGATTAAATCAGGATCTGCTAGATCAATTGTCGGGTTTGATGCACCTAAGGACAAGTCCAAAAGATTAGAATTTGACCCTTCAAATGAAAAATATGACCCTACAAGGAAGGAGTCCACATCTTAAGGTTTTGAGATACTCTCCACTACTCAAGCCTAACACCTACTCAACATGAGTAAATGGCTTCAACTCCTCTAACATGCCTCACCAGTGACTCTTGCTCTTAGGGGCTTTGGAATTGGTCCATTCATGACTACTAAGGACTGTTCCAAGCATTTGTTTAAAGTTTTATCTTCAAATCCTTATACCTCCTTTGGAAACCTACCCCTTAGGCTAATAACCCTATTTTAGCAAGAGAATTGAGCTTAACTCCAAAATATTCCAAACACTCTGAAAAACTACTCACCATTCTAGATACCCTTTTGGGAGTTACACTCATCTCCAAAATGGGTTGGCAAGATCTACAACCTAAGGGTTTGAACCCCTTAGAAGCCTAGAGACCTAATTAGGGAGATTAGGCCTAAATTGCAAAGCAAACCCCATTACCGGTATCCCAACTGCAAAACCAAATTTATGAGCATGTGGATAATGGTGAATAACCTCTAATTCCAGGGTTGCATGCCTGTGATCCACCGCTATCAGATTTTAAGATGATTGTCCTAATTTTGCTTAAGGTGGTCATATGGAGATGCCTACCTAGATTTATCTCTTTCTCCACACAACCAAGTCTCCCTTTCAAAACCTATGGAAATCCTAAAATACATACGCCAATCCTACACTTCACCAAAGGAAGAAGATTCTACATGGAAGGAATGTAAGATATGGCCATTTTTGGCTAAACCCCTAGCCAAACCCTTACTTTCTGAGTTACAGTTAGGAAAATCAAGGGTTATCCCTACTCAGAAATGATCAAAGCCTCATACCACCACCAAAAGAAAGAGGATTCAACCCTCCAACTACTCCATGAAGGGTTTTTCTCAATTCAATCTGTACAAAGTACAATCTCTGCAAACTCAGAATTTTGGGAAAACTCAGTTTTGTTTGTCTCATTGCATCAAAACTTCAAATCATACTTCCTCTATTACAAGCTAGGGTTGTTGTTGCACCAAAAGATCGACCTGTCAATGTCCGATACAACCACTAAACTTCTGTTAAACCATGTCGCGAATCCCCGCGAGGGACGCTGACCCACTGCCAACATCATCTACCTTGGGAACCATGTCCACAAGGATTATAGTCCTCTCCTTGGTTACCAACTAAATTTGGAAGAGTTTGGAGCCGTTGAAAGGCTTACATCAACCGCACTTTGAAAAGTTGCACTTTTGCTCTCAAAAGTTGCATTTTCAAAAGTTGTATTTTTGCATAAAAGTTGTCAAACACTACAAGTTTGGGATCCACACAACTTGGATCAACCAAACACCACTAAGACAACCTAAAAACTCATCAAACACAAAAATAAACATCCTACTACCCCTATTGACCACATTTTCCCAATTGGCTTATCAAATTGCCTAATTAGTGACATTGATTGACATGGTGGGGTCTTTATTGAATACATGAAACTTGCATAAACACAAGACACTAAGACAAACACTATGATCCTAGTCTTCATCTTCAGATCCATGATTTTCTTGTTGAAGAGGTGCTCCTGCACCAAGGTTCCACCCCCAAACCTAAGAGGTCTACAAAGTGGAAATTAGAAGATAACTATGCTGATGTGGGAGATGTGTACACCACTATTAGATGTTATGAACTATTTATGTTTCATTACCACAAGCGTGAGAAGCCTGAGCCAGTCTGCAATCCGTGGAAGTTGAGGCTAGGGAAACTTGTTGTTCCCAATGTCTATGTCAATGTGGATCTTCTAAAGCCGTTGGCACAAAACATTGATCCAAAAAAGAGGGCGATATGTGACAAGGATGGAAATCCTTGTTTCTTCATATCATGGGAGGCAATTTTAGAAGCTGTTGATTTTCTTGGGGTTTATGATAATCCCATTATCCTTGGGGATTTTCTTGAAGTGTATCACAGATTAGATACCACTTACTCTGGATGGATATTTCCCTTTCACTTGCTTAATCCTGAGGTTCCATTAGAGACAAGGGAGGGCCTAACATTTCATGTAAATTTGTTTAAAGACTATTTTGAGTATACATACTACTTAGTTGGTCAGGTTCTAGGGTTGAACACTCTGGATTTTATGAGAATAGAATCCATGATCATTGAAGCAGACATTTAGTCCCTAAAGGCCAGAGAATTTGATTTTGCTACATTTGTAGCTGAGCAACTTGTGGCAGGACTTGCTGCTATATAGAGGGACTCTTCCAAAATTCATTTTACACATTATTCTTTACTCATACATATGGTGTTGTTTTATGGACAAGGATTGGGGCTCTGGCCTAAGGAAATGAGGGTAAGAAAATATGGTGGTGATAACCAGCCTCTACCAATTTAACTATGGACCTCAATCTGGGACTACAGATTTGTTAGGTCTAGTTATATTCATTTTGAGGAATTATTTGTTAAAACTTTATACAATTTTTTTGGTCACCCTT
This sequence comes from Cryptomeria japonica, assembly GCF_030272615.1. Lineage (NCBI taxonomy): Eukaryota > Viridiplantae > Streptophyta > Pinopsida > Cupressales > Cupressaceae > Cryptomeria > Cryptomeria japonica. The sequence goes on from NC_081405.1 coordinate 248,310,207, forward strand.
GTAGCTTTGCACTCTCAGAAGATGTGAAGAGATTTTTAAGGCCTACATATTTTAGAGGGCCTGATACTATCAGACACAATTAGGGAGATTGGTATTGATTCTCCAATGTAACCATGATTAGGATTTATGGCTTTGAAGGGGCCCCATTATTATTGCCAAAAATGGTTCCTGACAGGATAGCATATTTGGAGATCACAAGGTGGATGGGAGAATCATATCACGTGCATCTAGCTTCCCATGACAAACAATCTTTTTTACCTAGGACCCTATGTGTTGGAGAATTCATTGTGAATGAAAGAGAAGGACAAGAGATTACATGGAAAAAAATGTTCCATTATAATATGAATTTGGGTGCTCCAAGAAAGAACTTTGATCCAGAAGGATATATTCATTCAGTAAAAAGGAAGCAGAAACTTGGTGATTATGAGCACATCCCATATTTAAGGGATGATTTAATAAGGAATATGGATGAGAAGGAGGTTGAACTGGCCATTGAAAATCATAATAGGGAGATTGAACAAAAATCCAGAGAAAAGAAAATTGTTGAAATATCATCCTCAGATGAAGAAGAGTCATTAGAAGAGCTTTCATTTGAACAATTCTCTATGATACTAATTGAAGAGCAAGTGTCACCTGTTAGGGATCCTGATGAAGGAATCCTAGGGGAAGATGATCTGAGGTAATTGGCTTGCAATGATTTTGTATCTGATGATAATTTTATAAGGACTCCTAAATTTATGTCTTTCTTGTATAGAGTGTGTTTATGATGAAAATGGAAACAACAATATTGAAAGACTAAATGAATTCAACCACAAAACCCTAGCCTAACAACAACAAAGATCCACCATAACATATGAAGATTACCTAAGACCATGCAAATCAAATGAAATCATAAAGATTATACCATCACATGTCCAATAGGGTTTGGATCTCCATTCTTCCTATCTCCATTGATCTTGCTTGATATATTTGCTCTCAGATTTTATGTGTGCACAAGAGCTCAACAAAGAACGGAAATGTGGTTGCAAGTAGGCTTGATCGCATATGAAATTTTGAAAGTGTAATCGAGTAGTCACCAGGAGGGGTTTGATAATGAAGGAATAATCTCCTTATATAGAGACACTATAAGAAATGGAGGGATAAGATTCAGAGGTGTATAAGATACATGGTCAGCTATGATTAGAGGGTAGGTAGAGGAAATAAGAAAATAATAAGAGGGTAGGTAGTGTATGAATTAAGAGACGAATGACATGTGTCATAGGTAGAAAAGGTTAATGAATTAATTAAATAAATAAAGATTCATTTAATTAATAGAAGAAGTGGGATAATTAAATAAATAAAAGTATTTATTTAATTTAGGAAAAGGGGAATTTAAATAAATAAATGTATTTATTTAAATGAGAAATAAAGCTAGAAGAGGATAAATGAATTAATTAAATAAATAAAGATTCATTTAATTAATAGAAGAATTAGGATAAAATAATTAAATAAATAAAGATATTTATTTAATTAGACATGATAATTTTAGGTGTCTACATTTTGCCCCTCTTTGAGACAATGCAGCTTGTCACGTTGTTTCAAAGAAGATAATATGAACTGATACAAAGTTGCCTCAAGATGGGAATGGTATGCCCCCTCAAGAGATTGGATGAAAATGTTTAAAAAGATCACAACCAATCTCTCGATACAAAAGAAAGGCTAGAAAAGACTGACCGGATAAAGTGATAGAGTCACGGGATAAAGAAGACTGATACGGGAGACTAGGGCTAGGGCTAGGGTAGTTTATAAGATAGACCACGAGGGGAAAACATCCTCATTCTCATCTACACATCCAAGAGATCAGAGTGCAGAGAGAGAATAGAGCAGCCGCAATCAATAGTGATGGCATTGGTACATAGATTCGATCGCGTTCACTGATTCTAGAGGCTAGTAGATGCAGGAGAGCCCGTAAGTACCGCAAAACCTCCTTGTACTTTGTCGCAATAAATGTTGTCATTAATGAATGTTAGGTAGCACATTTAATGCATTTTAGAATATGTCAAGCTGGGGTCAAAAAATGCTAAGGCGCATCTGTACTGGTGCCAGTCGCATCTGGGTTGGCTAGGTGCGTCTGTGTTTGTGCCAGACGCATCTATGAATGCACAGGCATTTATGTCAAATGCGAGCACGCCTGTGCATTTTAGACATGTTTATACTATATGGGCGCGTCTCACGGAGCAGAGGCACATCTATGTATTTTAGGCGTGTCTATGCAGAGAAGGCGCGCATGTGCAGTATGTAAGCATGTTTATGTCTTCTAGGCCAAATCGGCAATTATGTGATGAACATTCATTGTTGATTGGATAAGCTGCTGAGAGGATACACTCAAGCAGGTCCTCTAGGGAAGACTAGGATAGCAGATAGGGCTAGGATTGACAATTCTGTGATAGAACATACGTTGCCAAGTAGGAAACTACTAAAGAGGATACACTCAAGAAGAGGCCCTAAGATAAGATAGATCAAGGTACTTTGTGATGAATAGGGAGTACCAAGACATAGTACTTTGTGATGAACAAGGAGTACTAAAAAGAGCAGCACTTTGTGATGAACAGGGAGTGCAAAAAAAAACAAAAAAAATGCAATACTTTGTGATGAATAGGGAGTACCACTATGATAAACGACAACACTTTGTGATGAAAATTGAGTGTCACTAGGATAGAATACCATAAGCACTGGGATAAAAAGAAGCATTTTGTGATGAATAAGGAATGCCACTATGATTGAAATAGTTGATTTTCTTGACTGCAGGAGGACCTACGTATACTGGAGTCACGAGAGAGATTCTTGTCGACTCAGAGTTTACGAGCAGAGCTGACAGTTGAGGAGAGAGCAGCGGTTCAGGCTATGGGCATGTGACATATTTTGTATGTGCCTGAGTTTCGGGTGAACATGGGATTGCTAACTACATTGGCTGAGAGATGGCACTCAGAGACTTGCAGTTTTCATTTGCCGATGGGTGGGATGATAGTCACCTTAGAGGATGTGTATAGGATACTGAAGATATGAATCGATCGGGAGTTAGTACCCTATGATCGAGATGGAGACAGGGATGCACTGGGATGAGTGTTCCAGGATCCAAGATTGGAGATGAGGGTAGGACATGTGTAGCCATAGGAGCAAAGGGACGAGGGAGGAGAGAAAATCTGGGGGCGGGTCCTTCCAGGGCTCAGACTCCATCGAGGCTAGGCGGCTCTGAGGGAGGTTGTTCATCATAGCCTTAGAGAGCTCCCTATGTATCAATTTTTTTGTACCATTTTTGTATGATGATGTAGACACCTTCGGGTGATTTTGTAGCCATATGTATTTTGACATCATTTGCATCATGACACTTATGATTATATATGAGATGATTCATCCTTGCGACAACTATATGCATGTGTACCTATGTGACGCTTATGATATGTTTTATGATGATGACTTTATGATATGAATGAAAATATGTACATGATGAAATGAAATATTTTTTGTTCTTTTATGATTTATATGTTATGCCAATGTGAATGTATGAAATGTAGATGAATATGATAATGCAAATAACTATTTACATGATAAAAATGTAAAATGTGCTAACATGTGTTGTGTGCAGGATATGGTGCAATTTTGATTTCTATATTTATGAAATGCTAATATGTGGTAATGCAGGTGCAAACTACATGAAATGTATATATTTTTGGTGTGTCATTATACTCCATCGTGTGATAGAAGGCTACATGGACTCGGGAAGGACGATGGAGGTCAATCAAGAAAGGGGGATGGAAGATAGAAGATATGAAAATGAAAGAGCTTCTTGTGCATTATCATCATTGAGCTTTATTATGGCAAGTAGGTTATGACAATCGAGGCATATGTTCGACCTAGAAAGTCATTGTACCCATTTGCATGGAGATCAGATAGTTGCAAACAAGGAATGCCCCAGTTCATACTAGACTCATAGTGTCCTCATATCCTTGGACAAGTCATATCATTACTAAGAGACAATCCACAAACATCAAAGAAAAATTAGTGATGATACCCCATCCTCGCCTTTCTAGTCAAAGACATCCTGGAGATAGAATCTCTAGTCAAAGACATCCTTGAAAAGCTAAAAGACATGTCACCAAAAGATAAAATCAAAATAAAACCAAGACTCAACACCAACATCCACTGTAGTCCTCAAGTTTAGTGTCTCTTGTCACTTGTATAAGTCTTATTTGATTGTGGTCACAATGTTTACTTTCACAAAAGGATAGATAGCACTGAACCATAATATATTCTGAGTCTATTGAAATATTTAATTTGTTGAAGTCCATTGTTGTTGTTGTACCTCATCTAAAACTGACTGAATCCATGCAACTAATACTTTATTGTGGAGAAGATGAAACTTTATTGCGGATCGACGATGCAAGTGTTTCTTTATTGTGGATTGTGTGCAGATAGACTGAAGAAAATTTGAAAGAAACTATGCTCCTCGAAACATGTGATGCTCTCAGTTCCACACCCATTACGAGACATAGGATTTTCCTTAGCCATAGATAAGAGCTAATTTAATATGGATGAAAAGGAGTGAAAAGGAAGGATTATTATGGATCGCTAACCAATCTTAGGTAGATCAATAACAAGCCATGATGGGAATGGGTATGTTTATTATGGATGGATAGGCTGTGAGTGTATGCAAAAGTGAAAGGATGAAATTGAATCCTGAAGGAGGGAGGAGAAATATCTCTACACAAGGCACCAGTGACCCAGTTTTCACCATGGTACTTGCCTAGGGCGCCACTAAAGTGGTTTTCACCATTGGACGAAAGCTTTTTTTGTTTTCCAATTTTTTTGTGTCACAAGGCGCCTGTTTGCCAGATTTTCACCAAGTACCGATTTTTTTTTTTAATAATTTTTTTATATTTTTGAATTTTATGATTTTTTTGATTTTTTTTTTGTATTTTGAATTTTTTTGATTTTTTTTTGTATTTTGAATTAGGATATTCTGGAGAACTATGTGTAAAACCTGTGAAGTTGCATGTTGTTGATAGGATCCTCCAAAGGTTCACCATCTGGAATTGAAAGTTGATATGCACCAGATCCATAGGCTACTGTAATGATGTAAGGACCAAGCCAATTTGGTTCGAATTTGCCCTTCTTCTCTCCGTCTTGCTAATTTTTAGGATTTTCTCTGAGAACTAAGTCACCCACCTCAAATGTGCGAGGCTTTACCTTATGATTGTAATTGCATTGATCCTTGACTGAATGATGTGTAGCTCGAGTGACTATCTGTCTTGATAAAGGAACTGAGATAGAATTACTAGTGTGTGGACTACATAGGCCCGTATGCATGTCACCTGAAGAAGTTTGGGCACCTCTGATAACAAAGTCCTTTGAGGAAGCTCCATTAAAGGTCCATGATGTATCATCAAAAGGGAAAGGATGTGTGGAACAAGTGGATGAGGAATGAAGGCTTATGATTGTAAAAATAAGTGAAAGTAGGATAGCATGATGGAGACTTAGGATCAACAAGTATGCTTTTTGACTTAAAATTTTAGAGCTTTTGCCCCCAGTTATTTTGATATTAGGGGAGATCAACTCTTGTTCTTTTTTCGTTCATAGGATTTTTATCCTTGACTTTGATTTTTGTAGAGTCTAATAGCTTTTGATTTTGATTTGGACTAAAGGAATTTTCTTTATTTTAAACTTTTAGAGTTTTCTTTTCAAAGCTTGATTTTTGATCCCCAATGAGTAAGGGATTTTGTAATTCTTGTTGATCTGAGTCTAGGAGAGGAGTGGAAATAGAATGAGTGGATGATATGGTAAAGCTATGTGAGTTCTCAAGAGGGCTGGCGATATGCTCAATAGATTCTTTGTTGGAACCACTCGTAGGACTATTGATATCAAGAGTTGCTTGCACCACTAGAGGAGATTTGCATTCAGACTTAGTAGCCACAACACTAGGTGGTTCACACCCAATTCCTTGCAAATTATTTATAGATTATTCATGTTGACTGAATACCTTAGGAGATAGTGGGAGTTGATCAACATGAAAGATATACTCACCACATCCCAGGTCTTTAATCTCGAATTTTTCTTTTAGCTCTGATTGTTTGGATGTAGAAGATTTCAATGATTCTGGATCCACATATGTTGATGAAGGAATGGCTTCTCGATTGACTGGGATTGTTATTTCTGATCTAGGTCATAGATTGTTGCAATATATGAATTGATTTGGATCAGCTTTGACAGTTACTTCAACTCCATTATGAAGAAACTTGATACATCGATGATATGTAGATGGGACTGCGCTCATCTCATGAATCCATGGACATCCTAGCAATATGTTGTATGTGAGCTCTATATCAAGGACTTGACAAACCACATCCTTTGTAACTGGCCCAACTCTGAGGGGCAAGGTGACTGTGCCTTTGGATGAATGCTCTTCATCATCATATGCCTTAATGGTGATTGCATGTGTAGAATTCATAACTTTTTAAGAATATCCCAATTGTTTAATAGTGCTCAATGTACAAATGTTTAGACCTGCTCCTCCATCTATCAAGACTCGTTTTATTCGATGTTTGTGCAGGAAGGCTTCAATGTGTAAAGGTGCATTATGTGGTTGGATCATGGAGGCATCATTGACTTCTATGAATGTAAGAGAATGTGGAATGAATAGGTATCCCACCATGACTTGAAACTGGTCCACGTTCAGATCAGTAGGAACGTAAGCAAACTAGAGCAACATAGAAAGTAAACCCTAATTGCTTGTAAATGATAATGTAAATGCTCCAAATCAAGATGCAAAGTGATCTAAAGCATGAACACAAATGATATAATGAGGCTTATGCAAAGACATGAAAACAACATGAAATCATACCCAACCCCAAGGGAGGGGTACAAGCCAATCTTCAGTCGGTGATCCCCTATCGCTCTTCAATGTCTTCAAAGCCCTAAATGGATGAATGAAATTGATGAATGCTTGATGGATGGATGTTGAATGTTATTGAAGTCTTCAAAGATCTTCTCTTTCGCTGCATATAAGGCCCCTGAAACCAAAATTTGGATCCTTTCAAATGAAGAAAGAGAGCTCTCATATATGAAACCCTAGGTCTTAATTTCAACTTTTGGCTAACCTAGAGATTGAATCTCCTACCAATTTCTTGGGGTTAAGTTTTATTTTATGATTGGATTGTGCTCCTAAAATTTCGAGAAAAATGTCCGGGACCATGTGCACTCCGGGCGCCATGGTCCTGGCAACTTCTCACCAAATTTTCAGGGCCGTTGGATATGATGATTTTAGAGAGAATCCTGAAGTTACAAGTGATTTTGAGATGTTTTGACCCCCAAAATCAAGCCCCCAAGTTCAAAATAGGACCTAATTAGGGTTTTTGATTAAATGATGTATTGGAGGAATAAAATGAAAGGGGCACACTTTAATGAAAAGGGCCCAAATTTATGATATGGGAGATGATAAAAATAGAACCTTAGACCTAATTAAGTGCTAAAGGGGAAATACAATGCAAAATGCAAAATGCGCCAAGGCGGGTGCTAAACTAGGTGTGAAATTGTACCACCCTAGCAAGTGCGTACAATTTACGATACTACATTTAGCCCCCACTTTAGCGGTCATATGAACACTACGTGCATATGCAAGCTAAAGTACATAAAAGTAAACATTATTTGAAAAAGGATATATCCATAAGTCTGTCGAACGAAGCCCCCAACGGTATCTGTAGTACTCAGTTAGGAACCACAACCTACAAAACCACATGTTAGCTCACAAAATCATCTAATGCTTACTAAGGAAGGTGATGAAAATTCGAGGGTAGCTATATGCCCCCCCTGTTTCGGCTTGCTAATTTTAGTGAGTTGAAACAGGGTATCATGTTTACCACTTCGAATTGTTAAAGAATATTGATGACAAATGGTCACAAGAAGATTTGATATGAGATCAAAAAATAATGGAGAATCATTTGGTAAGAAAGAGGACTAAATCTCAATTCCAATCACAACAAAGAGTGTGAGGATTTGAGAGTTCTCTAACACAAGATGAAGGATGTAAATGGAAACAAAATGCAAAGAGAAGAAAAGAAAGGAAAAAAAGCATGAATACACACATTGGTGATCCATGAGAAGAATAGTGAGAGAGAAAACATGGACTTCTCGCCCCTAGATCTTGTCTAGGTGATCCATGGGAAAAGGACATGGAAAACTAGCCCCTAGATTCTGTCTAGGTGATCCATGTAAGGGAGGAGAGTGATAAAGTCTAGCCTTATGCCGCTAGTTCCACTCAACCTCATGCACGTGTGTGTAGGGGAGGTTAGAAGCACCTCATAGGAGTCTATGCCCGAGTATGCTGCAACCTATATATGTATAGTACAAAAGCGTGACATCTCGCTCTAAGAGTCTGTGCTCTGGTTCCGAGAATGACACATTGCTCAAAAAGTGTAATGTTTATGTCATAAGTAAAGTAGAACAAGGATACCTACCTTCATCACAAAAGAAGATACCCCAAAAATGCAACAATGTCATAGATCCAAGCAAGAGAGTTTTGCACTCTTTAAGCATGGATAAGATAGTTGAGAAAGGGATATCTTGTAGTATGTGTAAAGGAGATCCTTAGAGGAGAAGAGATCTTTGTACAAAAGACACCTATCCCTGAGAGGAATTGTCTTAGACAAATATAACATCTTCTAGAATAAGACAAAGAAGAGAATAAGAATGCAATACTTCCTTCTTTTGCGAGGTGAAAGTGATTCTTAATGAAGGATGACGCTCTTTTTAACCCAATTGGGAGAGTGAATTCATTATGGATGTATTTTACCAAGTGCAAAAGAGGTTGTAGTCAAGGACTTACACCTCTTGTAAGAGAGAATCCTTGAACAAACAACAACAAATGCATACAAGGAATAACATCAAGTAATAAAGTTCACACCATCCATGAAATAGGAAAAAGTGGATCCTTAGATAAAAATAAGGAAAGATCATTGCCTCCCAAGGATAAGGACAATGAGAAGGACTTACACAATCTTCTAGGGAGAGATTTAGACATAAGCAAAATGTACTACATACTCACATGAGTTCATGCAAGCAAGACATTAGTGTATGTAAAATGCTCCTCACAAGAAGTGGGTAGGATAAGAAAGAGAATACACATCTTCTCCCATATCTAGGAAAAGAGGATTCTAAAGAAAAGATGATCAATATTTCCACACTATTACCGCAAAGCGAAATTTTAACCATAAAAAGAAGAGATGTATGAAATCACTCTTGTCCCCATAGGAACAAGAGATAACATAGAAAATTAGGCTATTATGTTGCTTCAAAAATATGATTGCACTTGAAATTGTACCATCATGAATGACAATGAGCCCCCAGTAAATGAGCTACCAATGTCACATAATGATGAGCAACATAATAGCCATTAATGTTATTTAAAGACATGATAGACTAAATGAGGTATTTGAATATGACATGCTAAATGCTCAACTATAAGTGAGATCAAAAACATGTATAAAATGATAAAAATTGAAGAAGAAAAGTCACAAGAAATCTTAGAAAAGGGATGAGTGTAATTTATTAGAGCCTTATCCCTAGAAGAAAGGACTTTATGATGAATAGGAGATAAAGATTCATAAGTGGATTTAGAAATTTGAGGGAAGTCATAAAGAGATTTGTTCATCGCCAAGATTTCCATATGAGGGGAATGAGAGTTGATAGAAGTAGAAGATGATTTAGTTGAAGTGAGATCATCATCACTACTAAATATAGCATTCACATTGAGAGATGGTCTTTTAGATGCTTTGGTGGGCTTAGAAAGATTATATCCAAGTCCAAATGAATATTCATGCATGTTATGTTCTAAAGGAACTTTAATTCCTTGTTCATTTGTGCCACAACCATTTCCACTATAGCCACTCTTAGCCAAAATGTGAAAACCACGACCATAAAGGGATGCTAAATCAGAGAGGGATGGTGATGCCCCATAGATCTCAGTGCTATTTGTATTAGAGGAAGATGTTGAAGAGTTATTTGAATCAGAGGTAGCCACAAAGTTGTTACTGAATTGCTTAGACAAAGTGGGCTTCTCTTTAGTTTCTTCCTTAGATTTTCCCTTCTCAATCTTAGGCACTCTATATTCTCCTACAAAAGTAGGGTTAAATTCTAAATATCCCTAATCATCATCCAAGAGAGCCTTTTCAGGAGAAAAGATATCTTTGGGAGAAGATTCTGATTGAGTAGAAGGATCAAGAGTACTAGAGGGGACAAAATCCTTAAAGGAAGTAGATGCATTTGAAGTGGTAGAAGGATTGGAAGTAGTTGAACAAGAAGATCCAGTTCGTAATGGTTCTTGAAGATTAGTATCAGCTAGCAAGGTGTATGTTATATTGTCATAAATGAATTTGACTCACCCATGCAAAGTTGAGGGGACAAGTTGCATACTATGAAGCCAAGGTCTCCCTAATAGAAGATTGTAAGTCAAATTACCAGAGATGACATGAATAGGTGTAGGTAAAGTAACAGGACCTACTATAATAGGTAAGATTATGATACCCAAACATTCTTTACCAACATTATCAAAGCCTCGAATAGAAATAGAAGAACGTTTAATGAGAGAGTGATCCACATTAAGCTTGTCCAATAAATCAATACTAAAAACATTAAGGTCAGATCCATTGTCCACAAGGGTTCATCTTATAGCACTTTCATTGATAATAACTACAATCATAAGAGGCTCATATTGATTTTGAATTTCATGAGAAGGTAACTCATCTTGTGTGAACACAATTTGAGCTTTGGGTTTGCTTGTAGAATCAACCAGGGAAGCCATGTTATTATTATTATTATTAGGTGTCACTGGAGGTGGGACATCTAAATTTTTTAAAGCATCTTGTAACATCCCATGATAGGCAGGTGAAGTTTGAACTAAATCCCAAATAGAAATCTTTGCCGGAGTAGTTTTAAGTTGTTCAATAAGATCATAGTCCTTACTAAGCATTTGTGAAATACGTGGAGCTTGCGGAAGAATTGGTTGAGGATTAGGAAGAGAAACTTGAGTAACAGGAGGAGGATTAGGCTGCCTATTATTTCTAGTATTATAAGCATGGGCAACTGCATTATAACTCTCTCTATTTAATTGCTTGGCATAACTATAAGGACTTATAGGTTTTCTTCCTTGCACAGTGATGATAGGTTTATTCGGAGTAAGAAAGGAATCATGACCATACCCTCCTTGGACAACAAGGAGAGGTGATTTAGGAACTTGAAAGGTGGGAGAAGGATAAGCACCTTGGACTTCAAAGAGAGGCTTATTATGCTCATTCAAGTTTATCATGTTAACTAATTTAGAAGTTTTGTTCTTGTTTAAAGATTTCGATAAAGCCACAAAGTCATCAAGAGCATCGTCCAACAAAGCATGATCATATCGATTAAAAGGTTTATCTTTTAATTCAAAAGGAGACATCTCTTCATAGAGGGGATCATTGAAAACAACCATGTTACTAGATTTAGTGGAAGAGTTGATAGGAATGTACCCTTGAGAGGAATCATTCGACTTATCTTTCTCATCACAATGAAATGGCATAGTAACAATGTTTATGAGTTTTTGGTAAAATGAAGGTTTGGTATCTTTAGGGTTCAAAAACTCATCTAAAGCTTCATCTAATTCATCTTGGCTATACTCATAATCAACATAATTGCATACATCATCATAAATATGAACATCTTGCAAATAAAAATCTGACATTTTGAAATAAAAATTACATAAAACTTAAACACACAATGCAAAGAAACAAAGAAACACACTCTTTCTTTTCCCTCTTTTTTTTTTCTTTTTCTTTTTTTTTTTAATGAAAAATGAAACTTAAATGAAACACACTAAATCTAGATCTAGCTCTAACAAATGCAATGTAAGAGAAAGCAATAATAAGTTTCACGTCGGGTTCACCAAAATGTGTAGGGGAAAAAGCGAGACTAGGCTAACATGCCCTAATCCTACCTTTTGACACATTGTGGAATACGAAAGAGCCTAGAGGTATCACACAATTGGATACTTCTTTTTGTGGAAGAGAGAGCCACGTGCTACCTATTAGGATTTCTATTCCTTTGTTGTAATTGAAAGATAAAATGATGCAAGTTCAATTCCTAACCCTAAAGTGCAAGTATGAACTAATAACAAGATTGCAGAATTGAAATTAAACAATGGAAAGCTGTAAACACAAGGACAAGACAAGAATGCAGATGCGTACCCAGAGTTAAAATCTGAGTGAAAATGTTCGGGATGGGGGCGCAGGCGCCACTGTCCTGATTTTGCTCCTGAAACTGCTGTTTTGCAACCTGAAAAGCTGTTGGAAATGCTGAAACTTGCTGTCTGACAGAGGGACCAGGGCGCCCAACGCCACTATCCCAGGGACTAGGGTGCCCAGTGCACCTGTCCTAGTAGGACCAGGGCGCCCCACGCCCCTGTCCTAGTCTTTTGCCCTGAAATTTGGTGTATAGCTCAGTTTCTGTTTGCTTCTGCCGGATCTGCAACTTGCGGCGTCGTCCGAATCCTGAAATCTGCACTTATAGCTGAAAAGGTATGGTGGGCAGCTATATAGGGTTTTGCCTTAGTCAAACCCCCACTTTGGTGATTTCCACCTCCACGAATAGCCAAGTTGTATTGTAAAAGTAGTGTGTGTGCAAGATCCTAAAATGCAAGTAAGCAAACTAGAGCAACCTAGAAAGTAAACCCTAATTTCTTGTAAATGATAATGTAAATGCTCCAAATCAAGATGCAAAGTGATCTAAAGCATGAACACAAATGATATAATGAGGCTTATGCAAAGACATGAAAACAACATGAAATCATACCCAACCCCAAGGGAGGGGTACAAGCCAATCTTCAGTCGGTGATCCCCTATCACTCTTCAATGTCTTCAAATCCCTAAATGGATGAATGAAATTGATGAATGCTTGATGGATGGATGTTGAATTTTATTGAAGTCTTCAAAGATCTGCTCTTTTGCTGCATATAAGGCCCCTGAAACCAAAATTTGGATTCTTTCAAATGAAGAAAGAGAGCTCTCATATATGAAACCCTAGGTCTTAATTTCAACTTTTGGCTGACCTAGAGATTGAATCTCCCACCAATTTCTTGGGGTTAAGTTTTATTTTATGATTGGATCGCGCTCCTAAAATTTTGGGAAAAATGTCCAGGACCGTGTGCACTCCGGGCGCCATGGTCCCGACAACTTCTCACCAAATTTTCAGGGCCATCGGATATGATGATTTTAGAGAGAATCCTGAAGTTACAAGTGATTTCGAGATGTTTTGACCCCCGAAATCAAGCCCCCAAGTTCAAAATAGGACCTAATTAGGGTTTTTGATTAAATGATGTATTGGAGGAATAAAATGAAAGGGGCACACTTTAATGAAAAGGGCCCAACTTTATGATATGGGAGATGATAAAAATAGAACCTTAGACCTAATTAAGTGCTAAAGGGGAAATGCAATGCAAAATGCAAAATGCGCCAAGGCGGGTGCTAAACTAGGTGTGAAATTGTACCACCCTAGCAAGTGCGTACAATTTACGACGCTACAAAATGTTACATCAGAAGAGATGATTACATTGGGAAATTTGATCCTAGAAGTGATGAAGGAATATTTTTAGGTTATTCATGTAAGAGTAAAGCATATAGATGTTTTAACAAAAGATTGTAAAAAATTGTTGAGAGTACAAATGTAAAGATTGATGAACAATTCAGGAGAACTTCAAGGTACATAGATTCTGAACCAGCAACAGAAATTATAAATGAACCTAGACTAAATCCACCAGTACAGAGTGAAGATCCAGTTACACCAGTATCATCTGAAAATTCCACTATGACCGAAGAACAACAGCAAACAAAGACACCTCGGTATGTAAGACTGAATCATTCTGAAGATCAAATAATTGGAAACAAGCATAAAGGAGTTATGACAAGAGGAAGATTGGCAAATGAAGAGGTATGTCTCATTTCTCAAAATGAAACCATCATCAATTAATGAGACATGTGAAGATAAGTATTGGACTAAAGCTATGGAAGAAGAATTAGAACAAATTGAGAAAAATAACACTTGGACATTAGTTCCCCGGCCTAAAGATAAAAATGTAATTGGAACCAAATGGGTATTCAAAAAAAAACTTAATGAAGATGGTAAGGTTATCAAAAATAAAGCAAGACTAGTGTGTAAAGGATATTCTCAAAAGGAAGGAATTGACTATAATGAAACCTTTGCAACAGTAGCTAGAATTGAGGTAGTTAGATTATTTTTGGCTTTTGCAGCACATAAAAACTACAAAGTATATCAGATGGATATTAAATGTGCATTTCTGAATGGAGGTCTTGAAGAGGAAGTTTACATTGAACAACCTGATGGATTTTCTTTGACATATGACAAAGATATGGTTTGCAGGTTAAGGAAAGCCTTGTATGGATTGAAGCAAGCTCCAAGGGCTTGGTATGCAAGATTGGATAAGTATCTTTTGAAGATTGGTTTTTCTAAGGGTAATGCTGATAGTAATTTATACTATAAAGTGACTAATGATGACATCTTGGCTATAGAAGTTTTTGTTGATGATATAGTCTTTGGTTGAGAAGATGGATTGTGTAAAGACTTTTCTATTAAAATGCAGCAAGAATTTAAAATGTCTATGATTGGTGAAATAAGATTCTTTTTAGGATTGCAGATATCTCAGAATGATAAAGGTATATTCTCGAGTCAATCAAAATACTTAAAAGAGTTACTTAAGAAATTTGGGATGGAAAACTCTAAACCGGTAAGCACACCTATGACTACAAATGACAAACTATCCTTAAGGGATGAATCTACACCTATGAATCCAACTAGGTACAAATCTATGATAGGAGGTTTATTGTATTCGACACAAACCAAACTTGATATCATGAATGCAGTATGTATTGTTTCAAGATTTCAGAGTAATCCTAGAGAAAATCATGAATCAACAGTAAAAAGGATTTTTCGGTACTTACAAGGCACTACAAATCTTGGATTATGGTATCCTAGAGATGAAAAATTTGACCTATGTGCATACATAGATGCAAATTGGGTAGGAGACATTGATGATAGAAAAAGCACCACTGACGGAGCATTTTTTCTTGGAAGCAGATTAGTTTCTTGGTTAAGTAAGAAATAGAGTTGTATATCTTTATCAACAACAGAATTAGAATATGTTGCAGTAACAACTAACTATACATAGGTACTATGGCTTAAACAAATGTTGAAAGATTTAAAGGTAAAATGCAAGGAACCTATAACTATCTATTGTGACAACACATCAGCAATTGATATATCTAAGAATCTGGTACTACATTCTAAAACAAAACATGTTTCAATCAAATTGAATTTTCTAAGGGAAAAAGTTGAAGCAAAAGAAATAAAATTGGTTTATGTGAATACCAAAGAGCAGCTTGCAGATATTTTCACTAAAACTTTTCCTAAGGAGACCTTTGAATATCTTAAAGAACAGCTTGGGGTCATACCCCCACCGGTAGACACTTAGAGAGTTGATGTCTATCATCAACCGATAGAATTCACAAAGAAATATTTTACTCCGGCTTTAATGAGGAAGCTACTTCTCAGGGGGAGTAGTTGGTATATTGAAATTGATTGGTATTTTGTATCTGAACTTGGTTTTGTTGTAACTTTGGCATTTGATGTCAAAGGGGGAGAGATATCTATGGAAAAACATTATCTTTTGGGAAGAGATTGGTACAAAAATTTATAAGGAAACTCATGTTACTCTTAGGGGGAGAGATTGTTACTTTAGGAAGATTGTTGGTTTTTGTACTTGGCATTTCTGTTTTGGCACTTTGATGGTTTTTCCATCTTGTGTTGCCATCAATGCCAAAGGGGGAGATTGTTGGTATTTTGGTATGGTTTTGTCATTGATGTCAACACCTACTGAAACTCTAGCACTTTGGAGATCCAACAACATTCACCGGTAAGCAAGTGACTTTTGCACAGTCACTAGTATATGGTACACCGGCATGAAATAATGGTCACCGACACTTGGAATAGCTTGGAAAACACTTGGTAATGTCGAAGACATTGTTTGGACATCTTATCTTGGCAAATTGTTTATTGGCATATTCGTATTTGCATATTTGTTGTTACTGACAAATAGGTCCAGGGTTACACTGGTAGGCTTATCTTTTCCAGATCAGTACGACATGCTATGGAGATGATTAATTATTGTTGTAAATGCATTAAGCTGACATGTTCAATCAGTTATTGCATTGGATATTGTATTGTTTGTAAAATGATTTTATTGTAATATCTTGTAGGACCGACCTACTAAAATTGGTCTTAGGTTATGATATAAATGTAAGATCTTATTTGTAAGATCAAGTGTGGGATGTGAAAAAGGATAAGTGTGAAGGTATATGCGAGATTAAGCAGAGCTATACATGAAGACATCATTTGAAGGTAAAGCTAGGTTTTTATGAAAGCATATCAGAACTACACCGTTACTGAATCCAACATATGAAGATGCTATTTTGTGCAGTACATTTTATTGGATTTAACCATCCAATTGTAGTCAGTGTGACTCCCATTTGTGATTGAGCAGTGAGCTCTAGGTGCTTGGCCTTTCTGCATGTGCAGACCCCATTTATGTACACTTACTATCTGCAGTAGTATCATCTGATTGTGGGTAAGGTTTCCCACCATGGTTTTTCCCCTTATAGGGTTTCCACGTACAAATATTGGTGTCATGTGTTGTGGATGACTTTATCTTTTTGTTTCATGCATTAATCTTTACAGGTATTGCATTTATCTGTTAAAACTATCCACCGGTATAACAGACTGGTTCACTGGTATTAAGCAGTAATTTGGTAATTTATATTGGTCAACTGATTCACCCCCCCCTCTCAGTTGCCTCTGGGACCTAATAGGGTAGCTGACATATCTATCTGAAAGTGGATTTGAAAAATTGTCTCTCAGAGTTATACATTGGTTTTGTAAATGAATAACTCTATCACCCAAAGGAAATAAGGCAATGGTCTAGTTGCAAATAAAATTCAATTCAAGATCAAACAAATCATTTTCAGATTTATGTGTATGTTAGTACGAGATAGAAGTAGAGAACATGAGTAAGAAGTAATCAAATTGAAACAAGAGCAGATCCCTAATCCATATAATTAACTAAATGTATCTAAAATGAACTCATCTAAGGTGAATGGATGAATATAAGCTAGAGAGAGAGAGAGAGAGAGGAAAATAGAGAGGGAGAGAGGGAAGGAGAGAGATACTTGAGAGAGAAAGAGAATAATAGCGAAAGAGAGAGAGAGATGTGAGAGAGAAAGAGAAAGGGAGGACAAGGAGAGAATGGACAAAATGGGATGGAGACATCTGAGAGAGAGAGAGAGAGGAAGAGAGAGGAAGAGAGAGAGAGATTGATAGTATTCATAATATCTACAAGTCATCCACAAGTTAGTTTATCAATCACAATGCCTAGTTAACTAGGTCCTAAAACCCACACATTACTCCAAAAGTGGGGACATGAACTACATGTCACCCAGCCTACACTATACTTGGTCCAATGAACGTCCACACACTTTGACTAGCTAGTGCATAGCGCAATACTCTAGTGCATTTGTTTGGAACACTGTGGAACAAACTATGAACTAGTCATAGTGAGCATAATGTCAACCTTAACTTTCCTTCTTGATCACCCCCTATAAAATTTGAATAGATTTGTATTTATGTTTAGCCTTACTTATTTTCAAACTAAAAGCCTCAAAACAACATAGTGGTAGAATGGGGTACAAAATATTGCATCAATGTACTAATAGGTTGTGAGCAATAGACCTTTGAAAAATATCATAAATAATTTTTAATATAGAAATGTTTAATATCCCATAGGTCAATTTTAATTTTTACATATAACTATAATATCCCATATAATATCCAATTTAATTATGTAATTAAAATATCGCATTTACATATAATTATAATATCTCATAGGTCAATTTTAATTTCAAATTACTCTACAAAGCAAAAGACTTCGAAAAACTTCATTCTCGCAAGGCAAAGCAAAAGACTTCAAAAAACTTCATTCTCACAAGGCAAATAAGGAGAGGAGATTCACATACGGTGGTGAATGAAGAGTTCATTTGTGTGCAGGAGAGGAGATTCACAAGAGGGGGAAATTAGCTTACAGGTGAGCAATCACTTTGCTTCATCTTATGTGCATTTCAATGATCTTCTAGGGTTTTATAGGGACTTGTTCTTGGTATTGTAATGGTTTGTATGCTTTATGAATGCTTTGAAGGATGTTCTTTGAATGTTGGGATTGTGTCAAGTACTTCTTTTGTATATGGATAGTAAATTGAATGTTAGGGGAAGACATTGTATGTGATGTGTGAGGCGACCAACGCATCTTATCACTAGGAACCTTAAGCGTACTGGAAGATCAAAACTCATACATGTATTGCAATTACATAATTTTTTTCTTATTATTAAGTGCTATCAAAAGAAGATAGCTCCCTTACATCCCATATGCAGGCCACATAGTAGCAGAAACAGAAAAAAAACTATTCTAAATAAAAGAAAGTTGCACTGAGCCTTTCACCAATGTCCACCACATACACACTTGAGGCCTGACTAAGCCAATTATCATTTGAGTTTAGGAATCTCTTGAAGGGCCCCAAGTCACAGTTTCTAACACCCACCTGCAACACCTCCCAAGCCTCTTCCATGAAATTCGTCTTCCTTTCTTGCAGAACCCTAGCCTCCTAAGCATCCTCATCCTCCGACTCAGACTCTTCCTCTGGTGGATCCACTATGTAATGTTCTGAATTGAAATACATGTCCAAACCACTAGTCTAGTTGCCCAAATCCAAGTCCATAATAGAACTTTCTACCGCTTGCCCATTGATTGATCTTACGAAGCCATCAATCATCTGTATACATGCTTCCTTGGAATCAAGGATGTCAACCATTCAGCACAGAATCACCTCATAGACAAAACCATCACACTAGTGCCTGTCCCCATCCAAATTACCCCTGGCCAGATGCAACAACACATACCAAGTGACCTCATCCAAGTTAAAGAGTCTCCTGCATTGGTATTGAAATGTCTCCTCTGCACATAGGCAACTCAACCCAAAGTGATGGACCATTTCCCCTCAGATCTCCTCCTACATTCATTGCTCGATCTGCCTTCCTATTTAACCTTATCCTTATGATCCCTTGAAATGACATGAATCTCAAAAAAGACTAATTAGATCCTTTTATTTTCAAGATACAAATTTCCCATCCTTATCGAACATCTGGTTCTGTCTTAAAGAGAAAGAAATTTGATATCAAGTGAAAATCAAATCCATCTTTGGATTTGAAGTGTCCTAATCTCTTTCCAACTTCTCCCAATCTCCCTTCATTCATGGTAATTGAAGCCTTATTTTCATCTATCATGATCACCTCTGTCAGTTCGGATCCAAATTTGTGGTTTGGAATCCAAATGAGTACCCTCCCTTAGTCATACCTATCCAATGCCTTCTATTTTCTACCTCCATGAGGATTCATAGTTTTCCACTAGAATCTGTTCCAAATCCTCACTCAAGATTTCCTCGAAAACCTTCTCATCCTTTGTCCTTAAATGTTATGTTCCTGAATGCATTTGTCTAGTTCCTTGGTGTCTAGTCCTGAATGGAAATGAGAAGTGCACATCTGATTTAAATAAGAAGTGCAGACTTGATTATGAAAGTTTATGTCCCTTTCAAAGGGCATAAATAATGAAGAGTTTCACTCTTTCAAAAGGGTGTTATTTATATCCCATTTACATATATGTAAAAATAATTATATGTAAAAGGGGGTAGAAATAAATATATGTAAAAATTGAAATTGAAATATCCCATTTACATATAATTATAATATCCCATTTACTTATAATTACTATACAAAGAAAAAGATCAAAATTGACCTATGGGATATTAAACATTTCTATATGTAATTAGAGAATTTGTGATCCGAATGAACATTGCCAAGCTATGTTGAATATATGTTTTGCACTATTTGACCAATATAAGAAATGTATGAAAAATATGGTAACACAGACAAGGCAGTGAACTGTAAGAAAAAATGCCTTAAAGAAATGCGGTCTCATGGTGATGGAATGCAATTATGGTGATGGAATGTGATGATAGTCACATCACCATCATTGCATTCCATCACCATGAGACCATATTTTTTGAGATTTTTTTTCATATAGTTTGCTGCCTTGTCTATGCAAGGTAGTTAACCATTTGATAAAATTCTTAAGACAAACATGTATTTAGTTGTATGTACTTGATTCTAATCAATAAATAAGTTACTTTTACCTACCCCTAATTGTGTATTGTATAGTGTGATGAAATGATTGATTTTTTATAGTCCTGAAGAATACTCTTTGCCATTCTGTAAAGCGGAAAATCAAACCCTAGGTGTTCCCCCCACTCCAAGGAGAAAGGAGGTCACTAGGATTGATGGTTTTCACTTAGGAGAGACTTTACATTCAAAAGAGGGGTTGAAACCCACAAGATCCAATCCCACACAATGCAAGATTGAATGCTGAATGAGTTTCAAGGGTTAAGACAACAAGGCTACCCTCTTTTGTAAAGAATGTAGATAGAAGGATTGAACTAGGAATGCATGTAAAGTAAGAAAGATTCGCTTGTAGACGGAGATAGAGACACAGGATGAAGCTACAGACTTGGAATTAGTAGTAAAATGTCGAGACGATGCTGTCCTACAAGTTTGAGCGAAAGTTGACGGGACGATGGCGCCCGAAGTGCACACGGTCCTCCGAAAAATCCGCGAAACGAAGGGGGATCTGTTCGTCTCTGCACAAGGATTCCAGATCTTCAATTACAGCCGTGTACCTGCAACCTACACACAGAAAAGAGAGGACGATTGGGGGGTTAGGGATTAGGGGTTTGCCTTTAGGTCAAACGCCGGTTTTGGAATTAACCAAGAAATGAGAATGCTGTAAATGTAAATGTCTGTAATGTAATAAAGTACTAATACCTTGTTGTAAGAATGTTTGTATTCTTACATGCGAAGGTGTAATGATGTTGTATTTTGTATCTTGTAGGTGATCTCCTCTTCAATGGTTGAATCCTTGTCTTGAATGCAACACTTAGCCTTGAATGGAGACCTAGAATGCTCAATTGCTTGAAGGAATGGTTGAATGTTTGAATGTTTTAATGTTTTCCTATCGCTTCCACCTCTTGCACACATATCTTTTTTCGTCTTTCCATCTAACCTTTCTAAGAGGGGAAATGTAGTTTATATACTTGTCAATTAGGGTTAGAAGACTGATTTTTCTGACCTTAGGCCGACCTAGAAACATTATTTTCCAATTTGCAAACTTAAAGACCCGATGCCCATAAGAGACCGGGCCCAAAATAGGGCCAAGGACCAGGGCGTTGGGTGCCATGGTCCCACCTCCCGGGGCAGCAGGGTGCAAGGAAGGATCAGGCCATGGTGCAGAAATATGCAGTTTTTGATGTCGTAAACAAGTTTCGGGGTCTCCATTCAGGTTTAGTGTTGCACCGCCATTGTGAAGACACAAATGCACTCGAAATTGCAGGTGTCACAATTTTAGGACGCTACATTTGGCCCCCACTTTAGCGGGAGTATAAGCGTACGCCCATAATTTTGGTAAAGTACAAGGAAACAACATTGAAAGACTTTCACCACGTCAAGGAGGCAAGATACACCAAGTCCCCAGTGGACTAAGGATCTTACGACTTTGATTGACAAACTAAAAGGGAAGATCACGAGGGAGAACCATGACTGTCAGTAGTAAGGTTCCCTCACTATGAGTCATATAAGAAAAATACCAAAAATTTTTCAAGGCAAAGCTAAATTTGTCAAGAAATTTTCAAGTATCTTGAAGAGATATGGATGGAGTGTATGCCCCCTACGTTAAAGCGATCGCACACACCTCATAGGGGGTGATTGCTTTAAGGTAGTGATACACATAAGAAATGAAAAGGGAAAGGAGTGCGTTATCACAAAGATTTAGCCCCCAAGTGTGAGAAAAACCCAAGGATAATAGACACAAAACACAAATCACGAGGTGACTTCGCTTTCCTCGGGGTCAGTATGTTGTATGATAATTCATGTATATCATATGTATGTATGCATAATTGTTATTCATTCCCCAATCAAGGAAGGTCACCTAGAAGAAGGGAACACATGTGTCTTTTGAGTCAACATGAGAGAGACCAAAAGAGATCTCAATGCTTTGCATCGTCCTCAAGTAGACAACACTAAGGACAACAAATAGAAGAATGAGAATAACACATAGAAGATGTAACAAAAGAGATCAAGAGAGGAGCAGAAAGTCTGCTATGCTAATGAACTAGTCTAGCACGTCATCCACCCCCCGATCTTGCTGATCAATATTTCGGGAAGGCAGGAAACATGTTAGAGGAGGAACATCCAACACAGCAGATGGAGCTATCACAAGATCCAAACAAGGGCTATGTTCATGTTCCAAGCCACGTTTTTCTTGTCTAGGAGCTAAGATAAGTGCTTTAGAAAATTCGTTAGATAAATGGTTATCAATATCAACATATTCATATTCACTATCAGAAGCAAGAGAAGCAACATTTTCATCATGAATAACATTTTCATCTATATCATCATCAAGATTTATAAAAATAGGATCTTTAACTCGCACAGGATCAAAACCATCATGCATCTTATGCTTAGGAGATTTTGGCTCAATTTTCGGCTGAGGAGAAAATGGAATAATACTAGCTGAAGGTGTTTTTGGGGATTGCAAAGTTTGAGAAGCAGCTGCACATGCTCTAAGATGATGCTTTTGTCGGCGTTCACGCGCAGAACGATTTCGTCTAGTCTTAGTAGGAAGTTGAGAAGATTGAGGAGGAGGAATGTTCTCATCCTTATCACTTGGGTGTTTAGGTTGTGATCTCTTAGATTGGCTAATAGGAGAAGAGGAAGGTCTCTTCTCTCTATAAAAGGAAGGAGGAGGAACTGCTCCATATAAAGGAGGAAAATTTGGTTTAGGAAGGAGACCATGTCCATCATGACGAGGAGGTATAGGTCTACTTTTAGAAAGTTTATTAGACATAGACATAGTCACATCCATAGGAATGGGTTGGGAATCTTCTTGAGGAAAGACATTAGTTTTATCTTTCAAAGGAAGAACTTCCTTCTCAAGAACGATAGGAATATAGTGTTTGGGTGTTCGAGGTTCACTTAGAGATAGGATCATATCTTTTTTCCACTTTTGATAAGATTTGAAAAGATGATCACTTCACGGTGGAAGAGATTGGAATTGTTTAGGCCAAAAATAATCAATAGGAACACTAGAAGTTCTTTCAGCTGGTTTAAAGAGACTATGATTGACAGTAACAACTTCACCATTATGGGGAAATTTCAAACACTTGTGAATAGTAGAAGCAATAGCTTTCATGGAAGATAGCCAAGGATAGCCTAGCTTCACACGAAATTGTTCGGATGACGGAATAATAGCAAAGCTCACATCAAGGGATTTATTATGGACCTCAATAGGTAATGTAATAGAACCAATTGCAGGAGAAGAAAATGCATCAAATAATTTCACAACCACATTTTTTTTGTCATAGATCACTTGATTCAATTGCAAAGTAAAGAGAAATTCTTCAGTAATAACATTAACCATGCAAGAAGGATCAATAAGCACTCCACGACAAGGTGTATTTTTGACTTTTGCAACTATATATAAAGGACCATCAGGTGCCCTGATAGTTTTGGTGGAATCAAATGTGATGGAAGGTTCTTTAGGGATTTTCTGCTGCTCTACAAAGTTAATCACATTTGGAGTCATAAACACAAGACCATCAGGTGAGAAAGAGGAATCATTATTCTCAATCACATTAGAGGTATGAGAAGGTAATGGATCAATAAAAATCTTAAGATTTTGGTTAGGAAGAGCTACAGATGTGTTGCCTTTATCATTCACTCCTGAAACAAAGATAGTATTATTATCAATCAAATCTTGAATTTTACCCTTCAAAGCAAAACATTTTTCAGTATCATGCCCAGGTTGACGATGAAATTGACAAAAAGATTTGTTATCAAAATAGGGTGAATTAATCTTTGTAGGATCAATTTGCTTTATAGGAGGGAGAGTAAGCACATTTTGTTCCAATAACTTATTCATAATACTATGCAATGATTCATTCAAAGGAGTAAACTTTATTTCTTTCTTGAAAAACTTAGAAATAGGAGGCACACCTGATGCTGCATTCACATTGTTGTTGATGATGTTTTCATTGAACTTAATGAACCCTCTGTTCGGTTTAAACTTCCCAAATGGTTGCTGACTACTATCACCCTTATCACTCAGAGCCATAGGATTTTCTTGTTCCATTTGACTCACAGTCAGTTGATAATTGTGAAGAGTTGCACACAACTGTTAGAAAGAAGTAAACTCAGAAAACAGAAGTTTTTCTCTAATATCTTTTTGTAAATTAGAAATAAAGATTCTTTGAATATCATTATCAGGTACTGGAAAAGAAATTTGAGCACACAAATGCTTATATCTACCAATGAAATCAGTCACTTTTTCTTTAACACCTTGTTTACAATGCATTAGATCAATCAAAGTAACTTTAGGACTTATATTGTTTTGAAATTGTTGAATAGAAGCATTTGCAAGTTGTTGGAAAGAAGTAATAGAATAGGAAGGCAACGAGCAATACCATTGTAGAGCCTTATCTCTTAATGTCCTAGTAAACAGTTTTGCAAGCAACCTTTGGTCATGAGCAAAATCGGTACATACTGTTTGAAAGGTCTTAACATGTGTTAGAGGATCACCTTTACCATTATAAAGCTCCATCTATGGGATTTCAACATGCTTAGGAGGGGTAGCTCGAACAATGTCAAGAGAAAGTGGGCTCGCAACATCAAATGTGGGCACACTAAACTTAGATTGATTCATAGAGGCAATTTGTTGCTGTAAAGAAGAGACAGTTTGCGCAATATTGTTAATGGTCGCTTCAGTCGAAGAGTTCATATTAGACATGTTAGATTGTGATGGAGGTATTATGTTATTGAAAGAAGGTATTGATTGAGAGTAAGGTGGCGGGACACTATGATGGTTAGTCATATGAGATGATTGGAAACAAGGGACACTACCAGGAGGAATGGAATGGTTGAATGAATTGCCCCCTTGCGTCATGTTCATTTGTGGAGATGTAATAGGGACACTGATTGAAGGAATGAATGAAGAAGTTGGATTGAATGAAGGAAGAGGGTTAATTGAAGAGGAAGGATTGCCCCCATGATTGGTGATCATAGGTGGAATGTTTTGTATTGAAGTAGTCATTATGTTTGATGTAAAAGTAGGTATACTAGCAATAGAAGTTGTTAAAGGAATAGAATGATTGACTTGAGTAGGAGGTTGTGTATAACCTAAAGTTTCGGCACAACTCTTCATAGGTATCACATTCGAATCCACGATGTGTGCAATACCACACAAAATATCAATTCCATTCTTATCACTTTGAACCATACGTTTTAGACCCTCAATTAATGAAAGAGCTTGACTATCGGGATATTCTTGAGACATCCATTGCTGAAAATCATCAAATTGGTTATCCAATTTCAAAAGTTGTTCTACAGAAACCTCATGGAGAGCTTCTTCATCATTAAGAGGATTAGAGGAATTACCCGTGTCCTCGTTAAAAAGGCCATTCAAATTAGGTTCCATCTCTTCGGTAATTAAACCTTGGAAAGACTTAATTCTAAGGCTTCGTCTAACGAGAATAGTGTAAGTAGGGCTTATTGTTGTGAAACTCATGCACTAGAGAGGGAGAGAAGATTTTGAATTTAGAGGTAGCAAATTTCAATAAAATCAGCCAATCTCCTAGATTTAGGCTGTTAAATGCAATCACGACAATCTCCCAAAATTTCGGAAAAAATGTCAAGGACCGTGGCGAACGGAGTGCACACAGTCCTCGCAACTTTTTTTGAAATTTTTAGGGATGAAAGTTATGATGATTTTAAAGCTAATCTGAAAAAATTGAGTGATTTTACGATCTGTAGATAGGCCAAATTGAAGTTGCAATCTCAAAATTGAACCCTACCAAGATTGTTGAAAAATGCAAAATTTGAATTTTGAAAAAGAGAGGGAAACTGAAATTTTGAATTTTATGATTTTAGAGGGAACACTAAAAGCAATGCAAGCTTTAAAATTTAAAAGTTGACTCAATTTCATGCAAAATTCAATTTTGAAAGCGGAAATCAAAGTTGTTGCAATTAAACACTTAATTTCAAAAGCCACAAATTGCAAAATTTGAATAAAGCACTGAAACTTCGAATGAATGCCAACACACTTTTCAGATTTAGGACAGTAAGAAACACAATTTCGACACAAAATTTCAATTTCAACAATTTTTGAATGATTAGAAGCCTTAATCCAAGCAATCACTAGACCAACTTTGACTTTAATTTTGAAAGTGTTAGAATTGATGAAATCAGCCAAGATTCTGGATTTTAGTAGAAAAATACAGTAAGATCTAGCTCTCGAAATTTCGAAAAAAATGTCAGGGATGGTGGCGCTCGGGGTGCACACGGTCCTCGCAACTTTTTTCAAAATTTTCAGGGATGAAAGATATTATGATTTTGTTGCGGAATCCAAAGTTACAGCCGATTTGGAGGTGTTTTGATCAGTGAAATCCTCGGTCAAAGGTTGAATCAAGAGGGTTTTAAAAATTAGGGTTTTGACACTTAACCACTTAATTTTCAGAATTAAAGCACAAATATGAATTGACAATTTGCAATAGAAGGGTAGATCTGAAACAAGCATTAACAATTAAACATTTCACAAGCTCAATTACTAAAAAGAAAATTTAGGGTTTTTATGCAATTAACCTCTAAAATTTGCAAAAGATCAAACATGGAAGTGTAATTAAGGAAGCAAATTTTTCAGATCTAACCATGAATAATCAGAATTAGGAGGTTCACGTCGGGTTCACCAAAATGTAAAGCAGAAAATCGAACCCTAGGTGTTCCCCCCACTCCAAGGAGAAAGGAGATCACTAGGATTGACGGTTTTCACTTAGGAGAGACTTTACATTCAAAAGAGGGGTTGAAACCCACAAGATCCAATCTCACACAATGCAAGATTGAATGTTGAATGAGTTTCAAGGGTTAAGACAATAAGGCTACCCTCTTTTGTAAAGAATGTAGATAGAAGGATTGAACTAGGAATGCATGTAAAGTAAGAAAGATTCACTTGTAGATGGAGATAGAGACACAGGATGAAGCTACAGACCTGGAATTAGCAGTGAAATGTTGAGATGATGCTGTCCTGCAAGTTTTAGCGAAATTTGATGGGATGATGGCGCCCGGAGTGCACACGGTCCTCCAAAAAATCCGTGAAGTGAAGGGGGATCTGTTCATCTCTGCACAAGGATTCCAGATCTTCAATTACAGCCGCGTACGTGCAACCTACACACAGAAAAGAGAGGACGATTGGGGGGTTAGGGATTAGGGGTTTGCCTTTAGGTCAAACCCCAGTTTTGGAATTGACAAAGAAATGAGAATACTGTAAATGTAAATGTCTGTAATGTAATAAAGTACTGATACCTTGTTGTAAGAATGTTTGTATTCTTACATGCAAAGGTGTAATGATTTTGTATGTTGTATGTTGTAGGTGATCTCCTCTTCAATGGTTGAATCCTTGTCTTGAATGCAACGCTTAGCCTTGAATGGAGACCTAGAATGCTCAATTGCTTGAAGGAATGCTTGAATGTTTGAATGTTTGAATGTTTGCCTATCGCTTCCGCCTCTTGCACACATATCTTTTTTCCTCTTTCCATCTACCCTTTCTGAGAGGGGAAATGTAGTTTATATACTTGTCAATTAGGGTTAGAAGACTGATTTTTCTGACCTTAGGCCGACCTAGAAACATTATTTTCCAATTTGCAAACTTAAAGACCTGATGCCCCATAAGAGACCGGGCCCAAAATAGGGCCAGGGACTAGGGCGCTGGGCGCCATGGTCCCACCTCCCGAGACAGTAGGGTACAAGGAAGGATCAAGCCACGGTGCAGAAATATGTAGTTTTTGATGTCGTAAACAAGTTTTGGGGTCTCCATTTAGGTTTAGTGTTGCATCGCCATCGTGAAGACCCAAATGTAGTCGAAATTGCAGGTGTCGCAATTTTAGGACACTACATGTTCATTCCAGTATTTGTATGAACTATGATGACTGCATATTGTAACAAGAAATAAATCTATTCATGTTGTCAACTATGCAATTTTTAGCATACGTATCATGTGACTTATGTAAATCTGATTATGATTGACCTTCGTATAAGATGTAAGCTAACATAAGATAAATGAATTACATATGCATGAACCTGTACCCTGTTGGCATTGCACACTCTAATGAGAATTGTAGATGATTGAAGGTATTGTCATTTATGGCAACCTTGCAATCCTATGGCACCGATACGCATTGGCATCGACAGATTCTACATTGACAAATAGTTCACCGACAGCGACAAGATGATTACCGACACCCCAGTCAACAAGATTTTGATTATTGTATATTATTTAATTGTAATATCCTTTTGTAAGCTGCCAAGGTGTATTGTAATAAGACTCGTATATAAGTGTGAGATCTTGTAGATCATTTTAGATGCAAACATAGGAAGATTATTGCTGAAGTAATGTGCGAATATTAAGGAAAATTTTGGAGTAAGGTTTATGGTTGTTGTATGAGCTTAAACTGGTACTGAACTTGGCATAGCAAATGCTGAACTAAAGCAGTACATTATATTGGATTTGTATAATCCATTTTGTAAGTCAGTGAGACTTCCTTTTGTAATTGAGCAGTGAGCTCTAGGTAGTTGGCCTTCCTGCATGAGCAGGCACCACTATTGTAAGTAATATCCATGCATTGGCCAGTGAGTGAATATTGTGGGTCACAAATCCCATCGAGGTTTTTCCCACATCGGGTTTCCTCACCAAAAATCTTGTGTTATGGTGTGCTTTCTATGTTGTGTTTATTGTTCATATTTACTGCATTAATTCTTGTTTACTGGTACACTATTTTGGAATGTAATTTATTTATTAAGGTCATAAATCTATTAATTGGTTAGATATTGATTCACCCCCCCCCCCACACCTCTCAGTATTTACAGCTCATTCCACTTTTTTGGCCCTCCTATATGCTTTAAGTGACAAGGAAAACTATTTTTCTAAGTTTTTGAAACTCCAAAATTACCAAGAAACTAAACTTACTCAATTTTTGAAACCTCCACATTAGCAGCTGTATACACCTAAAAATGGTCTGAAGATAATTAATTGAATAAGAAATTATTTAATTAATCCTCCTTCCCAATTTAATTGAATTCATCAACAATTTGATTAAGTTTCCCCTTTTATCTACTTATTAATAAATCTAAGGATTTATTAAATAGGTGCATAATCCTTTTTGATTAATTAATTCAAATTAATTAATTCCCTCCATCAAATTCATTTCTTATAATCCCCTAATTAATTAAAACAAATCAAATTCATGAGTTGTTGAGATTAATTAGCCTTTTCCCATTATTTGAATTTTTAAATTCAAATTCTCCTAACTTCTACCACTCCTAAACCTAACCATTCCTAAACCTAATCAATTCTACCTACCCCCATGTCCCCTTTCATCCAACCTCTTCTAGAACCTTTGTGACACTTGTCACTAAGTGTTCCCTTTCATCCTACCCTTCTAGAAGCCTCTTGACACTTGTCACCATAGAGATGACAGATGTTCCCTTTAATCCAACCCCCATTGCCAACCTCCAATTTAACCATTGATATCTTCAGATCAATCTTGACCGTTGATTCCTGCCACCTCACCCCTAGCCTTAGAAAATCCTATAAATAGAACTCATTTTGAGCAATATGGATCCCATCTCATTCTCATCTTATGCATTGTTACTATAGGAATCTAGCTTTTAGTTTATCATTTTTAACAATGTTATCATGCTCAATTTTAGCTTAATTTCATCTTCATTCTAGTCTATTTTCTAAAATAATCATGAGCTCATATAGCTTAATCATGCTATTCTTGCTAGATCATGCATTTTCATCATTCAAATCCTCCATCTAAGTGTAGTCTAGTCACTGGAGTTTGCATACCAAGATCTGAGAGCAAAATTCATACTCACATTTACTAGGAGGCGATAGATCGCTTAGTTATGGTTTTATCTTTCTTTGATTTAAATTCATTAACCATGCTTATAATAATTCATTGAGTGCATTGTGGTTGCAAGTACAGGTACACTTCATAGGCACGACAACAACAACTCTAATACAATTATCAGCGCTTGAGGCCCCAGATGGCCTTATTCAAATTTAAATCTCAACATCAAGTTTAGGGCCGAATTCTTCATCAACATTGCCCTCAATGATGAATTTGGGGAAAAAACATGAGTAATTCTTATCAGTCCATGCAATGGACCTTTGACAACCCGCCCTCAAATCTATTTGCAGTATTTGCAAAAAATCAACAAGATATGGTGAACCATCTATTACAACTTCTTGTCATCTCTCTCCATGGAATCATAAAATTTATTACCTCTCACAATAACAATTGACCCTCTCCCAACTATCTCTCTCATTTAATGGAGTGTAGGTACCACCAAATAGGTATTTGTCAAATGTGTCTTCCTCGAGTGAGGGAAATTCAGAAAGAGAAGAGGAAAGCGAGACATGTAGTAGGTCTAAAAGAGGGAGATCAACTAAAGGTCAAAAGATTAGAAGAAAAATCCATAAACGCATGGAATTTTTTCTTGCTCAAGGGGAGTCATGTTCTTATGATGATGAGAGCATAGGCAACATCAAGGTTCCCTTGAGGTAAAAACATCTACAGAAATAATGGGTACCCAAGGAACTTCCTCTAATAAACACTGATTTTTGTGTTAACGAGAGGATACATTACATAGCACCATCGTAATTACATGGTTTGGGCCTATTTTCCATGGACGACATAAAGGTCTATTACAACAAAGTTGTTGAATTGATGGAGTATGTCAGACCTTGTAACAATTACAAAAATTGGATGCAGCTAGTTCGATATACACGAAGTATGCATAGGTATGCACTGTTAGCAAATTATATACAGCTAAAAGATAATGATCAAAGTAAAAGAGTGGCTATGTACATTGATAGAAGGCCAAAAGCAATAGGTATTATTGCAAGTTTTGTAAATAGTACATGACCTGGGTCAACTTATAGGCAACCCAATTGCATATTCGAGGCACGCGAGGGGAAACTTGTATTTGTATGTGCGATAAAATCAATAAGTGTAGGGGAAGAGTTGCTAATCGATTAGAATTTTAATTGCATAGATACAAACAAAGTTACTATCATGGGGGTGGTACGTACTTATATATACCATTTAAACCAACCTCTAATTAATGACTCCAATATACCATTTTATTATTAAGTTTTTTTGGTAAGTCGATTGGTTTCATTTTGCTAATGTTTTTTTTATATTTAATTTTTGTCATAGCGCGTCATTAATCTGACACATAGCACAGACTGAGATGTAGCTCTGAGCAATTCTACCAAGTAGGTAAACCTCATTCTAATTGTACAAATTACATACAAGCAAAATGTTAGCAGGGTGAAACAATTGAGAGAGAGAGCACAAAACTTGCAAGTGAGCAATCATGAAATCTTTAATTATAACATAAGTTCATTCATGGTTTATATTTTATACTCTTTTACGTCATGAACTAAAATATGTACATGTTGTTTTTATAGGAATTTTTGCATCCTCATGAATCTGGTGGCCATGATTAGGGTACTTCAGGTAGTTCAGGTGCTGACCATGTTCTGTGCATACACCAACTCATATTTTTACATGTTCCTATCCTTTCATTAATATGTTATTGCTCATATAATTAATGTATTAATCTTCAGGTGTTGTCCATGTTCCTATGCATTCACCACCTCATCTGAACCCATCATCCACACCTATATTGCCAATTGCAATGTTGGCAACACTCAACATGCAATCATCGAGTATTGAATCGACTTGTGCAGCATGACATGTACCTGGGGAAGCAGAGGCTAGTAGTGGTGATATTTTAGCATCATTTCCTCGATCTTCCCATATTACTAGTATGGGAACGTTGGCAGTCACATTTGTGGTGACCGATGATCTTGTTCCCATAAAGATAGAGAAGGTTCTAGGTACTTTAAAATTATTATTATATATAGTCCAATAGTAATTTACTTATTGATCACTCATTTTGGACTAATGATCCCATGATTTTTTTGTAGGCAATAATGTTTTTTATAAACATCTAACTGATATTATATTGGAGATCTTTGGGCCCACCATACGTACATGATGGGATGCCCAAAATCAACAATTAAAAGATGAACTCATAAACCATTTGGTTGTGCTGTTCGGAAATGACACATTCAACAAAACTAAGGTCCTTCAAAAAGCTGGAACATATCTAAAGTATGTGAGGGACCAATATAGGACACATTTAGAGAAGAACATAAAGTACAAGCGTCCCCCCATGATTTCAGTGAGGGAGTGGAAGGACTTGGTTTCAGATGGAAAGGAGAAAGCTGAAAAGAGAAAAGGACATACACCACCGGACGAAGGAAGGCATGTGATACTATTAACAATGTAATTATGTACTAATTACTCTTTATATTTAAATAATCTAACATATTTCAAACTTTTCATAGGTTGTCCGACACATCGAAGACAACTAAAGCAAGACTAGAAAAGAACGAGCAACAAAAACTTGGCTCTGGTGGTTATATGAAAATTGCCGCATGAATTGTAAGTATCAATAAATGAAATATCGCACCGAAATAATAAATTGCGAATAATTTTTTTAATCAAACAATAGAAGAAAAATTCATGATATTAAGCAAAAATACAGGGCTCTGAATTCAATAGAGTGCCCACAGAAAATGACATGAAAATTATCTTCCATCAGGGATATGGAGTCGTGGCTTAACGCCTAAGAGAATTGAGTGGGAAAACACAAGATTTCGATGCATTCGTCACATAGGTAAATAAGCTAAATGAAAATTATTTAAAGTTAAATACTTGAGCAATAATCTATTTGATGTTAATTTCCAACATAAAGTGACTATATTTGTATTAAATAAGCAAGCAATGATAACAATGCGCATGGCATTGAAATGTGGCCTGCTAAGGGTGGAACACAACCTGCACATGATGAAGGTCATGGTGTGCTTCCTGGTACTGGAAGTATCCATGTGCTATACATTTTTTTTATGTAATTATTAATAAAATTAAACATTTTTATTTTAGAGCATGGTGAACAAGTGGAGCATGATCAGGGTAGACAACATCAGGAACGCAATGTGCCCCCATCAAGTAAAGAGGACCAATGTTATTCCTTTAAATGAATTTAATTGCAATTGGTGTATTGATTAATGTAACCTTTCATGTTTCAAATCTAGAGGATTTAAAGGGTGTTCAACATGTTGAGGATGAGGCTAGACAAAATAATCAGGAAGATGATGTGGCCCCATCAGGTAAAGAACACCCTTGTAATGTTCTTTTAATTAATGAAATACTTGTAACAATAAGAAAAAATATTATGAATTTAACCCATTTCTTTGTTATTGTAGTGGACCCCCTTTTTCCTAGGCGTCCTCGTCATGAGTATAGGACTAGGTATACATTAAGATCACAAGCAGAGGGCACAACAATTGATGAGGGGAAAAACGATGAATAAAATGATGTAACATTTAGTCTTTACTTAGCTTAACAAATAAATAGAAAATGATTGTAATCATATTATTTATTAATGAATGTAATGTTATATTTTATTAATGGATGAAAGAATGAATGAATGTTATATGTTAATGGGGAATTTAGAGTGATGTTAGGGGGGAGAGCCAAATGATCTTCCACCTTCACGTGGTTGGCCCTGTTAAGTAGAGAATATGAAACTATTCTTGAAACAAACAGAAGTTCAATAAGGTAACACACTTTTCAATATTTCATTATGCTCCACTATTAATCTTATTGAATAATATGTATTGAATCTTAATTGCAAGGTCCAATAGAGCCAACACGAACACTAGCACAAGAAGTTACTTAGTGGAGACCATCAAAGGTAAGGTCCTTGATTAAGATTTGTTATTTATATTCATATTGCTAATTATAGAAAATAGATTTTGTTGTTTATATTCACATTGTTGACTACAGAGGCAAATATGCATTTAACTTTTTAAAAGGGCAGTCACCAAATACACCAAATAGTTGTCTAAGTCTAAGATCAAATATTAGCAATCTTTTTGTCTTTAGCAGTCTAAGACACAAAATCAATCACTTTACAATTTGTATTCCTTCATGTTTTTTTGCTCATATCTCTCCTATACCCTTGAGGCTGCTTCTTGAATCTTTTGTTCATGGATACCTGAACTTTGATGATGAAAACTATTAGAGGAAGAATACACGAGGAGAAAAGGGTCCTTTTAGGTCAACATGGAAGAGACCAAAAAACATCAACACTTTTCTTTATCACCAAAAGATAACACAAAAGCACATATAAAACACATGTATACAACATATAGAAGAATAAAGATACAAATACGAGAATACCATGCCTAAACAAGGGCGAGAACCCACTATGAAATATAGTTTACACTTGTCCTTGAACTGAGAACTTCAACATTTTTATGGACTAGATAGGGCACTACCTTAAAAAATGAGCCGACTTCACATGAAATTGGCCTAAGGTAGAAATAATGATAAAAGGAACATCTAAGCTTTTAAATTCAACTTTAACTTGAGGGTGATGGAACTAATGGTGGGACAAGTGAAACCATCATGCACCTTAATCGAGACTTCAGTTTTATCATAATTGTCTCGATATAATGCATATGTGAAAATACATTCTTTTGTATTCATATTAAAACCATATGTAGTATATCAATAAGCACCCTACATGTGGGTTTGTCATTACTTATAGTATTAATGTATATTGGTCCATCAAGTGTATGCTTTGAGTTACCACTTTGGGTAAAGGTGATATTAGGTTCAATCTTAGGTTTCAGTCTATCTTGTTTAGGAACTAGTTCCATCACGTTCACTAGATGTTCAACTCAGTTGGTAACTCCAAGGATCACATTTTTATTCTAGTGACTACTTTTAATCTTATGAATATAATTGTCCCTTGATAAGGCATTTTCTTCATTGATGTTGAAATTTTTCCCTAATGCATTTATCATATGACTGGATTTTGTGATGCTATACATTGTCTTGTGTTTTTTCTTTCCTAACTACCATAGTTGCTCATACACCTCTTAATTACTTTATAGCTTATCTTGGTTCTATGTTGAGGCTTTAAACTATCAATGTAGCTTGATCTTTGACAATTTGTGACAATGGTTGCATTATGTTGTGACCGATACTCTTGATAGTCTATATAACTGTGAATCGTCCTTTTGTTTAAATGATGAAACTATTTTGACTGTGTATTATGGGTGTCCTTTGAGTAGTATAAACTTTTGAATTCATTGCAGCTTATTATGGGTTCTTCATTTTGCCTTAACACATCTTTGTCTCTAAGTTATCAACTCTTTGATGCGTAGGACTATTTTTTATTATGATTTATTGAATATCACTTTAGTTGGTCATTCGACCTTCTATTCATCTTTTCTCACTACAGAGACAATTTTTTATTTGCTTGGGTCTGAGGATTATGTTTTGACAGTGAAAATAATCATTGTTTGTTGCCTTTTTCATTTGAGAGCTCCTATTAGATCCTTATTTTTCTATCCTACTGTTGATATCCCAAAATCTAGTAACAATACCTAATACCCCTAGCATGTTAGTCATCACCAAGCTTTTGTATTTGTCATAAGCGAAAGGTTGAAGCTACAGAAGTTTTCTTTAACTCAATACAAGACCACACATACTATAGCTAAAATCATCTAAGAATAATCCCTGATAGACCTAAGAAAGATCAGAAAAATAATCCTCATTAAGTAACATTCTATGTATATATCGGGATAGCTAACCCAATCTAATAATTCAATACTGAACATGGCTATCGACATAGTTATATTGAATGCAAACAATGAGATGCCTATTAGAATAGACACTAAAGGCGAAATAGTAATATTTTGTATTCCCGATAGAGTATAGATACCTCGACAGTGTAAACTTAATCCTGATAGAGTATAGCTATCCCAATAGTGTAAAATTATCCCCTATCCTGATAGTGTTCCAATCGATGAAATCTTATCAAATCATATTCCATATTTGCAATGCTTTATATTCCCTGATGACAATTTTTTTTTTTTTAATATAGCTTGTTCGTCGGAATTCTAATGGACATGCCCAACATAGGCCCCAATGAAAGTGTTGTATCTTCGATGAAATATTGCATCGTAGGCACAACACTCTCATTGGAGCTTCCTTGCATTTCTTGTCAGAATTCTGACAACAAACGACACTATGCTTCGACAGGAATGTTGTACCTGTGACAAAAAAAATTGTTGCAAGTGCACCATTCCTATCGGAGCTTCCTTGCATTTTTTGTCAAAATTATGACACTAAAGGGTACTATGCTCCAACAAGAATGTTGTACTTGCGATGAAAAATTTCGTTGCAGGTGCACTGTTTTCATCGGAGCATAATGCCCTTTTTTGTCAGAATTCTGACAAAAACCCCAAGGCATGGTTCATCAAAAGATTGGCGACTTCGTTAGAATTCCAATGAATTAGACCACCACATTATGTGTCAAGTTTCGACAAAGAAGGTGTAGGAATTTTGGCGAAAATCTGTTCGTTGAATAACCCAACGAAATTTGAGCGACAAAAATCTTTTCATCGTTCCATCGAATCGACGACAATAGTTCACCGGAAAATGACCCCAAATGTGTTAGTGTCACGTGCGTTCATGGCATACTAAAGAATCACCATATTTTGAAAAACTATTTCCCTAAACTCCTTTTTTGTCACCCCCTCTCAATACACAATTTGAATTAAACCCCCTTATTTTCACCAGATAGGCAATATATTGTTGTCAATTTTTGGGATATTGAACCCCCCAAATGTGAATGCAATTGATATAATATTGCCTAGCCAGTGAAGCCCACATGGGAGGGAAGTAGGCAGGAAGGGAGAGGTAGAGAGACAAGTCCAAATCTTAGAAGAGAGAATGTGAGATAGAGGAGGGCATGATGAAGATGTAGAAATATAAGTTATATTTACATATATTTTGTTAGTTTTATTTACCATTTATTGAGTGCTTTATTATTTGCAGATGATAGTTGTCAATAGATGTAGTTTACCTACTCTAAAACATGATTGGGACATATGTCTCTCTCTATGTTGTTCATTTTCTTTCACCTTGCCTATATAAACAAGCCTTTGTACTCTTTGAATAATCAAACCAAGTATTTATTTTGCATCTCTTTCTTTAATGGTAAGCTGTCTCGTGATGATTCCTATTTGCTTCTACATGGTATCAAAGCAGTTTCAATGAGATTCCAACTCATTTTAAGAAGTCTAAGTTTCTGAGATCGTGGCATCAATCCATGTCTTGGTTGATTTCTATGCACAACAATCCATGTGATGGCAATTCTTCCATATATTTGTGGAGGAATGATATCTTCTAGTGTTTGAGTTTTTGTTTCAAAAATTCTATTTTGCCATTTTTTCTCACGTCGATATCATCGTTTGGCAACATCACTTCATTATTGGCATTGTATTTCTTCAAAGCCTTCGAATTATTATTTAGAGTGAAAATTTTCATTATCGTTTCAAGGATTTTTAGTTGTATTTCATTCATGTCAGAGGTGATAATATTGTGTGAAGTATTTGCACATTTACTTATAGACTTTAGTGGTGTTCTATTCACTGCACATATTAAGACTTTTTTTTTAATCCTTCATCGAATAGTGGCAACATTTCTATTCCTTTTCAATGGTTGCAAATTCATAGGGGAAGTCGTTGCATGTTCATTCATTGGGCCTGCGTCACGCCTCATCGTACTATCGACTCTACTTGCTTCTATATTTTGTCTTGAGATTTTTCCATTGAGTTTGGAGATCTTTTGTGTGCCTTGATCAAACTAATTATTGACTTGTGTAGTAGAAATAGTCTTAAACCACACACTAAGAAACATATTAATTCTAGAGAATGTTACTCAACTCTGTGTGTTTAACACTTTTAATCCTAGAAGTGTATTCTTAGTGTGACCACATAGATTAAGAAACATATTAAGCCTAAGAAATTTCAGTCAACTCTGAGTGTTTAACATTTTTCTTTCTAAAAGTATCAACTTAGTGTGTGTGGTTTAAGTCGTTCCGTGTAGCTAAGGCTTGAAGCACATGCATCAATTTATGATAAGCATTTCTCTCATTGGTTGATTTAATTGATCAAAATTTATTATGCTATAAGGTATCCCTCAATTTTTTTCTATTTAGGGTTTGTTTTGCAAATTTGGTGGCTTTCTTATATCTTCTCGTACTTGCATTGCCGCTTAGGGTTTTATCTTACAGAAGTAGTTTTTTATGGACCCATGGTGGTTGGAACCATTAGTCCCACATTGGGAAGGTGGGAAGTTTATTGGCTATTTAAATGGCCTTTTCACAACTCATTTTTACATGAGCTTATACTCACATAGTGTGTTGATCCTCTTGCATGTGCATGGGATGGTGGGCTAGTAGTTGTAGTTGCCCATTTTTTAGCCTAATTTGGTTATTTTCCTCGATGGAGCATATCTTGAGCCTCAAATATCAATTTTTTGTGCTCTATATATCATTGGAAAGTTGATTTAATCAAATTCATCATGGTTTAGGTTAATCCACCTTAATTTTTTGTTTTCTATCTCCTTTTGCAGCTTAAAGTCACTCTTTGTGAGGGACTTCCATTTTAGTGAGCATGAAACACTTGATTTGGTCAAAGGGGTTGTGGTCAACTTTGGGTGAGACTCAATCTAATATCACTAAGGAGTTTGTGAGGTTTTCACATTGAAGCAAGTGTGATAAGGCGATGGGATTGATTTCACTTCATGTGTTAGAATCCTTGCTCTTCTACATCGAAGATTGCACTACACCAAAAGAGGCATGGTACAAACTCAAGTATCTTTTTGGTTTTGTTAGTGAAGTTAAAGCTATATAATTCAAAGTACAAATAAAATCTCTTTCTATTGAGAATTATTTTGTCAAATTTTAGTCCTTGCATTCTAAATTGAAGTGTCATGGGAAGAGAAATTAGAGAAGGAATATATTTTCTTGATTTTGTCTAAGCTTATGGGTGTCTTTTCATACTTTGCTACTTCCTTCTATTCTACTGTGGATGAATTGGGTACACAATTTGTAATGCTGCAATTTTAGACCTTTTGTGAAAGATTGACTAGGGAGCAATCCAAACTTTGCCAAAATGATGTCACTAAGTCTCATGCATTAGTTGCTACTTCACCTCAAGTCAATGGAAAAGGTAAAAACAAGAAAACTAAGCCTAAGAAAGACTCTCATGAGACTTCCATCTATTCTTCCAAAGAGGATAATCGAAAGAAGGAAAGACTTACATGTAGCTTTTTCTGGAAGCTTGGACATGGTGAATAAAACTGTTATAAGAAGTAAATCCACGAGTTGAAACAATTACTCAAGGAGCATCGTATTTACATTCCTTATTCATCTAGTTCACCCTCTTCTACTTCAACTAATCATGAGGTTACATATCATCATAATTTTGGAAAGGGTCTTGCCTTCATTAGCACTCATGCACCTAGGGATGTTGGATGGATCATTGATTTAGGAGCTTCAATTCACATCACCCATTCAAGAGATACCTTGATTCTAGATTCTCTTAGAGCATCATTTCAAGATAGAGTCTTGATTGCAAACAATCAATTTGTTCATGTTATTACCACTAGTGACATTTTTTTTGGATATAGCTACAATGAATAATGTTCGTTTGATTCTTGACATCTCTCATAATCTCCTATTAGTATATCAAATTACATAGCAAGGAAACACAATTAAGTTCACTTGAGATTAAATGTTCTCTCATTGTCCCATAAGAGATAAATTTGTAGTTGATAGGGTTGATCATTAATCCAAGGTGTAAATTCATCATTTCATTGATTATGAAGATGATGATCCTTATGTTCCACTAACTCCTTCGAGTGAGAGGACTAATTCAAATACACTTCATGGGTTTATGGGCTTAATCACGTCTCCTCCATCTCTTGCTACATCAAAGGTTATAGTTGACATAGATTCCAATACTTCAACACAACAAGACATAATTGTTTTTTCAAATTTATTGTTTGAGAATGGTTTCATTGCAGGTCTATCCGACTTGGCTTCTCATTCTTCTACTGTAGATTTGGAGAGTATGGTTGAGGAGGCATCACTCCT
Source organism: Cryptomeria japonica (assembly GCF_030272615.1). Taxonomy (NCBI): domain Eukaryota; kingdom Viridiplantae; phylum Streptophyta; class Pinopsida; order Cupressales; family Cupressaceae; genus Cryptomeria; species Cryptomeria japonica. The sequence goes on from NC_081405.1 coordinate 248,350,632, forward strand.
CCTTGAAAAGTGTCCATTGGAGGATGATCTTGCATCTTTTACACCCACTTTTTATTTATTGATCGAGGATCTTCCTAGTCTTGATGAGACATGTTTGGAGGCACTTGATTATTCTTCCACATTTTAATTTATGACATTTCTTCCTTCTCATTTTTTCATGGATACTACTTGTACCATTGGATCCTCATCTTTCCAAGAGGAGACATATTGGTAGTCATCATGGACATGTTTTATGGCTTTGAACATGATTTAGTATTTTTGAGGATATTTCATCATGGTGTGCAATGTTGTCTCTATCTCCCCCTTCATTGGAGGGGCAATTGTACTATATTCTCAATATTAATGTCATTCTTGGGGGGTATTGTGGAGACCTCCATTCATCACTTTATTAATCATTGCATGATTTTTGTCTCTCTTTTTTGGAGATGATTTTTGTCCCATGAGTTTTTCTCCCTTTCTTCGTTTGTAAGAGATTAGTTGAATTACATATTAAATGGGTACCTAACATGGCCTAGTTGCACTGAAGGTGATGTGTTAAAGTAAATAGTTAATTCTATTTACGTACTTAAGTTTAACATAGGTATATTTTATTAGTTGTATTTATCATTTATTGTTCATTATTATTTGCACTTGATAGTTGTCAATAGGTGTAATTTACCTACTCTAGCATATGAATGGGACACATGTCTTTCTCTATGTTGTTCATTTTCATTTGCCTTGCCTATATAAGTAGGCCTTTGTACTCTTTGTATAATAAAGTAATCAAGTATTTATTTTGCATCTCTTTCTTCAATGGTCAGTTGTCTCCTGGTGATTTATATTTTCTTCTACAAGAGGGACAAAAAGAGATGGAGGGAGCAAGGGGAGGTGGAGTGATAGTTTTATATTTTAGGAGAGAGAGAGAGGGGTAGAGAAAGGAACATAGATAGATATGATGGTTTCTCAAAATTTATTACTCTCCTTAGTAAAATACCTAATTTTTATTATTAATTATTCATTTAATGTTTCAAGTATTTTAAGACGATTGTTACAAAAAAAATCATGAAAGAGGGAATTCATATGTAGAAGTTGTGAGTATTTGATGTTTTAAAAATGAAGGATGAATTTAAATTAGTTATAATTATTATTTTATTTATAATATAGAATCCCTACCTATTCCATTGTGTAGAGCTTTCAATCACCTTTCCAATACCTATAAAAAATCAAAATTTTGATAAGAAACGTAAAAGTTGTACCCATCTGACTAAAATATGTTTTCTAGGCTTTTTGATATGGATATCCATTTTGAAACAATAAAATTCATAAAAAAAAAGCAACTTGAGAAAACAGATATCTATTTTTCACATTTAAAAAACAAATATTCGTTACTAACAAATATCTAGTTTTTTTTCATAATTTTTTTGCTCCATTTTTCCCTTGAGACTGCTTTGGTATTTGGCTTGGGTGTGCCAAACCTAGAAAGTCAACACAAAAAATGTAATTAAAGAATAGTCATGCTCGAACAATGACATGATCCACTTAGGTGGGGAGGATAGATGAATTTTCTTTTAAATGGAACTCCCCCTAACCCAAAGCACTATACTTAGTTACCACATGAATTTGGTTTAGGCATGGCATTCTTGTATTTGTATCTTTATTATTCTATATGTTGTATACATGTGTTGTATATGTGCTTTTGTGTTATCTTTTGGTGATGATGCAAAGCATTGATGCTTTTTGGTCTCTTCCACGTTGACCTAAAAGGACTCTTTGCTCCTCATGTATTCTTCCTCTAATAGTCTTCATCATCAAAGTTCAGGTATCCATGTACAAAATATTCAAGAAGAAGTCTCAAGAGTATAGGAGAGATTTGAGAAAAAAAACATGAAGGAATACAAATTGTAAAGTGACTGATTTTATCTCAAACTGCTAAAGACAAAAATATTGCTAATCTTTGATCTCAGACTTAGACAACTATTTGGTGTATTTGGTGACTGCCATTTTAAAAAGTTAAATGTATATTTTCCTATGTAATCAACAATATGAATATAAACAACAAAATCTATTTTCTATAATTAGCAATATGAATATAAACAACAAAATCTTAATCAAGGACCTTACCTTTGATGGTCTCCACTAAGTAACTTTTTGTGTTGTTGTTTGTGTTGGCTCTGTTGGACCCTGCAATTAAGATTCAATACATATTATTCAATAAGATTAACAGTGGAGCATAATGAAATATTGAAAAGTGTGTTACCTTATTGAACTTCTCTTTGTTTCAAGAATAGTTTAATATTCTCCTCTTAACAGGGCCAACCACGTGAAGGTGGAAGATCATTTGGCTCTCCCCCCCCTAACATCACTCTAAATTCCCCATTAACATATAACATCCATTCATTCTTTCATCCATTAATAAAATATAACATTACATTCATTAACAAATAATACGATTACAATCATTTTTTATTTATTTTTTAAGCTAAGTAAAGACTAAATTTTGCATCGTTTTATTCATCATTTTCCCCCTCTTCAGTTGTTGTGCCCTTTGATTGTGATTTTAATGTATGCCTAGTCCTGTACTCATGACGAGGATGCCTAGGCAAAATGGGGTCCGCTACAATAACAAAGAAATGGGTTAAATTCATAAGATTTTTTATTATTGTTACAAGTATTTCATTAATTAAAAGAACATTACAGGGGTGTTCTTTACCTGATGGGGCCACATAATCTTCCTGATTATTTTGTCTAGCCTCATCCTCAACATGTTGAACACCCTCTAAATCCTATGGAGTTGAAACACAAAAGGTTACATTAATCAATACACCAATTGCAATTAAATTCGTTTAAAGGAATAACAATGGTCCTCTTTACCTAATGTTGTCTACCTTGATCATGCTCCACTTGTTCACTGTGCTCTAAAATAGAAACAAAAAAGGTTACATTAATTACGACACCAATTTCAATTAAAGATGTTTAATTGTATTAATAATTACATAAAAAAAATTGTATAGCACATGAATACCTCCAATACCGCGATGCACCCCATGACCTTCATCATGTGTAGGTTGTGTTCCACCCTTAGGAGGTTGCATTCCAATGCCATGTGCATTGTTATCATTGCTTTCTTATTTAAAACAAATATAGTCACTTTATGTTGGAAAATAACATCGAATACATTATTGCTCAAGTATTCAATTTTAAATAGTTTTCATTTAGCTTATTTACCTATGTGACGGATGCATCGAAATCTTGTGTTTTCCCACTTAATTCTCTTAGGCGTTCAACCACGTCTCCATAGCCCTAGTGGAAGGAAATTTTCATGTCATTTTCTGTGGGTGCTCTATTGAATTCAGAGCCCTGTATTTTTTCTTAATATCATGAATTTTTCTTCTATTGTTTGATTAAAAAAATTGTTTGCAATTTATTATTTCGGTGCGATATTTCATTTATTGATACATACAATTCGTTTGGCAGTTTTCATATAACCACCAGAGCCAAGTTTGTGTTCCTCATTCTTTTTTAGTCTTGCTTTAGTTGCCTTCGATGTGTCAGACAACCTATGAAAATTTTGAAATATGTTAGATTATTTAAATATAAAGAGTAATTAGTACATAATTACATTGTTAATAGTATCACATACCTTCCTTCGCCTGGTGGTGTATGTCCTTTTCTCTTTTTAGCTTTCTCCTTTCCATCTAAAACTAGGTCCTTCCACTCCCTCTCTGGAATCATGGGGAGATGCTCGTACTTTATGTTCTTCTCTAAATGTGTCCTATATTGGTCCCTCACATACTTTAGATATGTTCCAACTTTTTGAAGGACCTTGGTTTTGTTGAATGTGTCATTTCTGAACAACACAACCAAATGGTTTATGAGTTCATCTTTTAATTGTTGATTTTGGGCATCCCATCGTGTACGTATGGTGGGCCCGAAGATCTCCAACATAATATCATTTAAATGTTTATAAAAAACATCATTGCCTACAAAAGAAATCATGGGATCATTAGTCCAAGACAAGTGATCAATAAGCAAATTACAATTGGACTATATATAATAATAATTTTAAAGTACCTAGAACCTTCTCTATCTTTATGGGAACAAGATCATGGGTCACCACAAATGTGACTGGCAACGTTCTCATACTATTAATATGGAAAGATCAAGGAAATTCTGCTAAAATATCACCACGACTAGCCTCTGCATCCCCAGGTACATGTCATGTTGCACAGGTTGGTGCAATATTCAATGATTGCATGTTGTGTATTGCCGACATTGCAGTCGGCAATATAGGTGTGGATGATGGGGCCAGATGAGGTGGTGAATGCATAGGAACATGGACAACACCTGAAGATTAATACATTAAATATATGAGCAATAACACATTAACGAAAGGACAAGAACATGTAAAAATATGAGTTGGTGTATGCACAGAACATGGTCGTCGCCTGAACTACCCAGAGTACCCTGATCATGGCCACCAGCTTCATGAGGATGCAAAAATTCCTATAAAAACAACACGTATATATTTTAGTTCATGACATAAAAGAGTATAAAATATAAACCATGAATGAACTTATGTTATAATTAAAGATTTCATGACTGCTTACTTGCAAGTTTTGTGCACTCTCTCTCAATTGTTTCACCCTCTCTTGTATTTCATCATTTTGAGGGACTATGAATAACAATTTAAGAATTTCTTTATTAATTTTTTTTTGCGTTTTTCTTATCATTTCAGTAGGGTTTATGGAATATGCGATGTCATCATCACATAATAGTGAGTCCCCCTCTCTATCAATGTTCTTAGCTACTACTGGTGCCTTTCCTCGAACACCCATTTGTGACAATAAAATTAGTAACATTATCAAAATTAATCCAAGACCCTAAAGAAAAGAACATAATAATATAACATTTTGCTTGTATCTAATTTATACAATTAGAATGAGGTTTACCTGCTTGGTAGAATTGCCCGGAGCTACATTTCGGTCTGTCCTATGTGTCGAATTAATTGGAGGAAGTTCCTTGGGTACCCATTGTTTCTATATATGTTTGTACCTCAAGGGCACCTCGATGTCGCCTATGCTCTCATCATCATAAGAACATGACCCCCCTTGAGCAAGAAAAAATTCCATGCATTTATGGAATTTTCTTCTAATCTTTTGACCTCTAGTTGATCTCCCTCTTTTAGACCTACTACATGTCTCGCTTTCCTCTTGTCTTTTTTAATTTCCCTTGCTTGAGGAAGACACATTTGATAAATACCTATTTGGTGGTACCTACACTCCATTAAATGAGAGAGATAGTTGGGAGAGGGTCGATTGTTATTGTGAGAGGAAATAAATTTTATGATTCCATGGAGAGAGACGACAAGAAGTTGTAATAGATGGTTCACCATATCTTGTTGTTTTTTTGCAAATATTGCAAATAGATTTGATGAGGGGTTGTCAAAGGTCCATTGCATGGATTGATAAGAATGACTCATGTTTTTTCCCCATATTCATCGTTGAGGGTAATGTTCATGAATAATTCAGCCCCTAAAGTTGAAGTTGAGATTTAAATTCAAATAAGGCCATCTAGGGCCTCAAGTGCTGATAATTGTATTAGAGTTGCTGCTAATGTGGAGGTTTCAAAAACTCAGAAAAATAATCTTCCTTGTCACTTAAAGCATATAGGAAGGCCAAGAAAGTGGAATGAGCTATACCATGTGGATGACTTATACCTGCCAATCCATGAGAAGAATCATCGCCTTGCCTTTATGTAGACTATGTAGATCCTCGTCAAAGGGGTTCAGGTTCCTGCATGAGTAATTCATTTATCTTATGTTAGCTTACATCTTTTATGAAGGTAAATCATAATCAAATTTACATAAGTCACATGATACGTATGCTAAAAATTACATAGTTGACAACATGAATAGATTTATTTCTTGTTACAATATGCAATCATCATAGTTTATACAAATACTAGAATGAATGGTAAAGAGTATTCTTCAGGACTATAAAAGATCAATCATTTCATCACACTATACAATACACAATTAGGGGTAGGTAAAAGTAACTTATTTACTGATTAGAATCAGGTATATACAATTAAATACATGTTTGTCTTAAGCATTTTATCAAATGGTTCACTACATTGCATAGACAAGGCAGCGAACTGTTTGAAAAAATGTCTCAAAAAAATATGTTCTCGTGGTGATGGAATTCCATGACAATCCATAGTAATTTGACTATCATGGCATTCCATCATCATCATTTCATTCCATCAGCATGAGACCACATTTCTTTAAGGCATTTTTTCTGACAATTCACTACCTTGTCTATGTTACCATATTTTTCATACATTTCTTATATTGGTCAAATAGTGCAAAACATATATTCAACATAGCTTGGCAATGTTCATTTGGATCACAAATTCTCTAATTACATATAGAAATGTTTAATATCCCATAGGCCAATTTTGATCTTTTGCTTTGAATAGTAATTATAAGTAAATGGGATATTCTAATTATATGTAAATGGGATATTTCAATTTTAATTTTTACATATAATTATTTCTACCCCCATATAATTAGTTTTACATATATGTAAATGGGATATAAATAACACCCTTTTGAAAGAGTGCAACTCTTCATTATTTCTGCCCTTTGAAAGGGACATAAACTTTCATAATCAAGTTTGCACTTCTTATTTAAATCAGATGTGCACTTCTCATTCCCATTCAGGACTAGACACCAAGGAACTAGACAAATGCATTTAGGAACATAACATTTAAGGACAATGGATGGGCAGGTTTTTGAGGCAATCCTGAGTGAGGATTTGGAACAAATTATAGTGGACGACTATGAAGCCTCGTGGAGGCAGAAAAAAGAAGGCATTGGATAGGTACAACTAAGGGAGGGTATTAATCTGGATTCTAAACCACAAATTTGGATCCAGACTGATAGAGGTGATCATGATAGATGAAAATAAGGCTTTGATTACTATGAATGAAGGGACATTGGGAGGAGGTGGCAAGAGATTAAGACACTTCAAATCCAAAGATGGATTTGGTTTTCACGTGATATTATATTTATTTCTCTCTAAGACAGAGCCCGTTGTTCGATAAGGACAAAAAATATGCATCTTGAAAATAAAAGGATCTAATTAGTCTTTTTTGAGATTCTTACCATTTCAAGGGATCATAAGGCTGAGGTTAAATATGAAGGCAAATTGAGCAATGAATGTAGGAGGAGATCTGAGGGAAAATGGTCCATCGCTTTGGGTTGAGTTGCCTATGTGCAGAGGAGACATTTCAGCAGCAATGCAAGAGACACTTTAACTCGGATGAGGTCACTTGGGATGTGATGTGGCATCTGGCCAGGGGTAATTTGGGAGGGGATAGGCACTAGTGTGATGGTTTCATCTATGAGGTGATTCTGTGCCCAATAGTTGACATCCTTGATTCCAAGGAAGCATGCATACAGATGATTGATGGCTTCGTAAGATTGATCGATGGGCAAGCGGTAGCAAGTTCTAATTTGGACTTGGATTAGGGTAACTGGACTAGTGGTTTGGACATGTACTTCAATTCAGAACGTTACGTAGTGGATCCATTAGAGGATGAGTTTGAGTCATAGGATGAGGATTCTTGGGAGGCTAGGGTTGTGCAAGAAAGGAAGAAGGATTTCATGGCAGAGTCTTGGGAGGTGTTCTAGGTGGGTGTTAGAAATCATGACTTGGGGCCCTTTAGGAGATTCCTGAACTCAAATGATAATTGTCTTAGTGTGGCCTTAGGTGTGTATGTGGTGGACATTGGTGAAAGGCTCGCAACAACTTTCCGTTATTTAGAAGTTTTTTTTTGTTTTTGCTACTATGTAGCCTGCATATGGGATGTAAGGGAGCTATCCCCTTTTGATAGAACTTAATAATAATAGATAAATTATGTAATTGCAATACATGTCTGAGTTCTGATCTTCCAGTACGCTTAAGGTTCCTAGTGACAAGACATATTGGTCGCCTCACACATCACATACGATGTCTTCCCCTAATGTTTAATTTACTATCCATATACAAAGGAAGTACTTGACACAATACCAACATTCAAAGAAAATCCTTCAAAGCCTTCATAAAGAATATAAACCCTTGCAATACCAAGAACAAGTCCCTAAAAAATCCTAGAAGATCACTGAAATGCACATAAGATGAAGCTAAGTGATTCCTCACCTGTAAACTAATTTCCTCCTCTTGCAAATCTCATCTCCTATGCACAAATGAACTCTTCATTCACCACCATCTGTGAATCTCCTCTCCTACTTTGTCTTGTGGGAATTAAGTTTTTTGAAGTCTTTTGCTTTGCCTCGCAGGAATGAAATTTTTCGAAGTCTTTGGATTTGTAGAGTAATTTGAAATTGAAATTGACCTATGGGATATTATAATTATATGTAAAAGTGATATTTCAATTACATAATTAAATGGGATATTATATGTGTAATTATAATTAAATGGGATATTATATGAGATATTATAATTATATGTAAAAATTAAAATTGACCTATGGGATATTAAACATTTCTATATTAAAAATTATTGATGATATTTTTAAAAGGTCTATTGCTCACAACCTATTAGTACATTGATGCAATATTTTGTACCATATTCTACCGCTATGTTGTTTTGAGGCTTTTAGTATTCAAATTTTATAGGGGGTGATCAAGAAGGAAATTTAAGGTTGACATTATGCTCACTATGACTAGTTCGTAGTTTGTTCTAGGGTGTTCCAAATAAATGCACTAGAGTATTGCGCTATGCACTAGCTAGAAAAAGTGTGTGGATATTCATTGGACCAAGTATAGTGTGGGTTGGGTGACATGTAGATCATGTCCCCACTCTTGGAGTAATGTGTGGGTTTTAGGACCTAGTTAAATAGACATTGTGATTGATAAAATAACTTGTGGATGACCAAGTAGATATTATGAATGCTATCAATCTCTCTCTCTCTCTCTCTCTCTCTCTCTCTCTCTCTCTCTCCCCCTCTCTCTCTTCCTCTCTCTCTCAGATGTCTCCATCCCATTTTTTCCATTCTCTCCTTGTCCTCCCTTTCTCTTTCTCTCTCACATCTCTCTCTCTTTGCCTATTACTCTCTTTCTCTCTCAAGTATCTCTCTCCTTCCCTCTCTCCCTCTCCCTCACTCTCTCTCCCTCGCTTTCTTTCTCTCTCTCTCTCTCTAGATTAGATTCATCCATTAATTTTAGATGAGTTCATTTTAGATACATTTAGTTAATTTTATACATTAGGGATCTACTCTTGTTTGAATTTGATTACTTCTTACTCTTGCTCTCTACTTCTATCTCCTACTAACATACACATAAACCTGAAAATCATTTGTTTAATCTTGAATTGAATTTTATCTACAACTAGACCAATGCCTTATTTACTTTGGGAAATATATTTATTCATTTACAAAACCAATGTATAACTATGAGAGACAGTTTTTTAAATCCCCTTTCAGATAGATCTGTCAGCTACCCAGCCTTCAATGTTATATAGCTAAATGATACTTTTCACAGTTAGTTTAATTGAATTTAACTTTCCTTTGAAAGACCAATTAAAGAAGACACAATAGGCAAAATGATTCTCAGAATGTATCTTGATAACCCAACCATGTAACATCACATAACTTCTTCACACAGAGATTTAGAGTAGCAATTATCAATCATAGATAATAATAATATAGAAGCATTTTGAAAATGAAAATCCACAACACAATTGCAAATAAGAGAACTGACTTTCTTTGTATTAACTTGAAATAAAGTCTGTCTTGAAACACCGAAAATGCTTAAAACTTTTGAACCGTAACTATCTATCTTCCAACTATCAGAACTTCTTTTTCAAATGATTACATTGAATATTTATAATATATCAAAGGGTCATGCCCTTTTATTGAAGTCTTTTGAAAACAAATTAAAACCTATAACTAATCATCTACTTAGGCATAAATGCACATTAAAGTTAAATGTGCTAGATACTTCTCATTGTATCTTGTGTTACAATCATGGATTGTGTCTCTGGCTTCCACCTCCATCAGCGCCATGCTCTCCATGAGTTCTACTACCTTGTCAATGTATTGGTCCTTGATAAATTTCAATGCACTTTTGAGTATGTGTTGGCGCTCGCAGATCCAACCCATTTTTTCTTTTTTTCGTCCATATTTGTTGAGTAGGGGTGAGATGTTATTTGTTTTGTCATTGAGGAAATTTTCTCCCTCTACTCTTAACTCTTCTAGATACCTTTTATGAGCCTTCATTAGTTTTTCACAATTTTGCACTGCATCCGGATGTGCTTCATCTCCACTTTGCAATTTTTGGGACCTTTCCTGCAGTCGTTTATCCAATCGCTCATGTTCTTTAATGAGAGTTTGATTCTTATTGTATATGTCCCAATACTTATCTATCCATTTCATCAAATTAGTGAATCTCTTTTATATCAACACTAGCATGGTTTCACTCTTTGTTTTTCTTAATTGCACTTGTAGCTGATAATTTTCTTCTTTCAATTTGCTGGCCTTGGTCTAAGGTTGTGAGCTTTCACCCTGTATCAGTAATCTTTGTGTCTCTTTCTATTTTAACATTTCTTTCAACTGATCAATTTCTTTATCTAACTTGACTATTTCAAGTTTACTAAATTGACCTTTTTTACGAAAAATTGAATTTATGCTTTGTTCAGTTTAGCAATATTCACCCCTAAATCAGTTGTCGTCATGGGGTTGGTTTCACCAAGATTTAGGGTCATGATGTGTCCAAAGGCCTTTTGTGTATCAATGACCACATGCATCTTATTTGGAGGGTATAGTGACCATATTAACATGGAATATTTGTCAGGGTTGTACAATGATCCCATGTATACCTGGGTCACACCCTCAGGAGACAATTTGTGTTTAGCATCAATGTCATGTAGAAAACTATCAAATACTAGAGTTGAATTCAGATCCCATCCTAGAAATATTAACACACCTACATCTTGAAGTAGCTTTGTTCCTCTATCAGGGGTCATTAGGCCCATTTCTTGTACTACTTCATTCTCTAGGGTGGCTAATAATTGTTGTTCATTTGAGGTGTTTACCTCTCCAACACCCTCTCTAATTGCTTTACCTTTCACTCTATATAAGAAAGACATAAATTCAAGAGTCCTTATAAAATTATCATCAGATACAAAATCATTGCAAGACAATTACCTCGTGTCATCTTCCCCTAGGATTCCTTCATCAGGATCCCTAAGAGGTGAAACCTGCTCTTCAATTAGTATCATTGAGAATTGTTCAAATGAAAGCTCTTCTGATGAGTCTTCTTCATCTGAGGATTTTATTTCAATAGTTTTCTTTTCTCTAGCTTTTTGTTCAATCTCCCTATTATGATTGTCAATGGCTAGTTCAGCCTCCTTCTCATCAATATTCCTTATTAAATCATCCCTTAAATATGGGATGTGCTCATAATCACCAAGTTTATACTTCTTTTTCACTGAATGAATATATCCTTCTCGATCAAAATTCTTTCTTGGAGCACCCAACTTCATATTATAATGGAACAATTTTTTCCATGTGATCTCTTGTCCTTCTCTTTCATTCACAATGAATTCTCCAACACACAGGGTCCTAGGTAAAAAATATTGTTTGTCATGGGAAGCTAGATGCATGTGATTTAATTCTCCCATCTGCCTTTTGATCTCCAAATATGTTATCTTGTCAGGAACCATTTTTGGTAATAATAATGGGGCCCCTTGAAAGCCATAAATCCTAATCATGGTTACATCGAAGAAACAATACCAATCTCCCTAATTGTGTCTGATAGTATCAGGCCCTCCAAAATCTGCATGCCTTAAAAATCTCTTCACATCTTCTAAGAGTGCAAAGTTACAAGGGTGACCAAAAAATTTGTAAAGAGATTTAACAAATAATTCTTCAAAATGAATATAACTAGACCTAGCAAATCTGCAGTCCTAGATTGAGGTCCATAGTTAAATTGGTAGAGGCTGGTTATCACCACCATATTTTATTACCCTCATTTCCTCAGGTCACAGCCACAATCCTTGTCCGTAAAACAACACCATATGCATGAGTAAAGAATAATGTGCAAAGTGAATTTTGGAAGAGTCCCTCTGGATAGAAACAAGTCTTGCCCCATGTTGGTCAACTCCAAATATAGCAAAATCAAATTCTCTGGCCTTTAGGGACTGAATGTCTACTGCAATGATCATGGATTCTATTCTCATAAAATCCGGAGTGTTCAACCCTAGAAATTGACCAACTAAGTAGTGTCTATACTCAAAATAGTCTTTAAACAAATTTACATGAAATGTCAGGCCTTCCCTTGTCTCTAATGGCACCTCGGGATCAAGCAAGTGAAAGGGAAATCTCCATCCAAAGTAAGTGGTATCTAATCTATGATACTCTTCAAGAAAATCCCCAAGGATAATGGGATGATCATAAACCCCAAGCAAATCAAAAGGTTCTGAAATTGCCTCAAGTGATAGGAAGAAACAAAGATTTCCATCCTAGTCACATATCGCCCTCTTTTTTGGATCAAAGTTTTGTGCCAGTGGCTTTAGAAGATCCACATTGACATAGACATTGGGAACAACAATTTTTCCTAGACTCAACTTCCATGGATTGAAGACTGGCTCAGGCTTCTCATGCCTATGGTAATGAAACATAAATAGTTTATAGCATCTAATAGTTGTGTACACATCTCCCACATCAACATAGTTATCTTCTAATTTCCACTTTATAACCTCTTAGGTTTGGGGGTGGAACCCTGGTGCAAGAGAACCTCTTCAAGAAGAAAATCATGGATCTTAGGATGAAGACTATGATCATAGTGTTTGTCTTAGTGTCTTGTGTTTATGCAAGTTTCATGTATTCAATAAAGACCCCACCATGTAAACCAATGTCACTGATTAGGTAATTTGATAATCCAATTGGGATAATGTGGTCAATAGGGGTAGTAGGATGTTTGTTTTTGTGTTTGATGAGTTTTTAGGTTGTCTTAGTAGTTTTTTTTTGATCCAAGTTGTGTGGATTGCAAACTTGTACTGTTTGACAACTTTTATGCAGAAATGCAACTTTTGAGAGCAAAAGTGTGGTTGATGTAAGCCTTTCAATAGCTCCAACCTCTTCCAAATTTGGTTGGTAACCATTGGAGAGGGATATAATCATTGTGGACATGATTACCAAGGTAGAGGAAGTGTGATTTCAAATTTTGATGCAATAAGACACAAACAAAACTGAGTTTTTCCATAAATTTTGATTTTGTAGAGATTGTATATCTTTGTACAGATTGAATTGAGAAAAACCCTTCATGGAGTAGTTGGAGGGTTGAAAAAAATTTATTTTGGTGGTGGTCTGAGGTTTTGATCATTTCTGAGTAGGTAGAACCCTTCATTTTCTTGACTGTAACTCAGAAAGTAAGGGTTTAGCTAGGACTTTAGCCAAAAATGGCCATATCTTGCATTCCTTCCATCTAGAAGCTGCTTCCTTTGGTGGACGGTAGGATTGGCCTATGTATTTTAGGATTTTCATGGGTTTTATTAGGGGAGACTTGGTTGTGTGGAGAAAGAGATAAATCTAGGTAGGCATCTCTATGTCACTACCTTAAGCAAAATTAGGATAGTGATCTTTAAATCTGATAGCGGTGGATTCCAGGTGTGCAACCTTGGAATTAGAGGTTATTCACCATTCTCCACATGCTCATAAAGTTGGTTTTTCAGTTTGGATATCGGTAATTGGGGTTGCTTTGCAATTTAGGCCTAATCGCCCTAATTAGGTCTCTAGGCTTCTAAGGGGTTCAAACCCTTAGGTTACAGATTTTTCCAACCCATTTTGGGGACGAGTGTAACTCCTAAAAGGGTATCTGGAATGGTGAGTATTTTGTCAAAGTTTTTGGAAGATTTTGGAGTTAAGGTCAATTCTCTCGCTAAATAGGGCTACTAGCCTAGGGGGTAGGTTTCCAAAGGAGGTATAAGGATTTGAATACAAAACTTTAAAACAATGCCTAGAATAGTCCTTAGTAGTCATGAATGGACCAATTCCAAATCCCCTAAGCACAGGAGTCACCAGTGAGGCATGTTAGAGGAGTTGAAGCCATTTACTCATCTTGAGTAGGTGTTAGGCTTGAGTAGTGGAGAGTAGCTCAAAACCTTAAGATATGGAGTCCTTCCTTGTAGGGTATTTTTGTCATTTGAAGGGTCAGATCCTAACCTTTTGGACTCATACTTAGGTGTAAGAAGGCCTCTGCATCAAGTGGTATCAGAGCATAGGAGTGTACTTCAGACTGGAGAAGAAGACAAGATGTTAGAGAAAGAGGGATCCCAAGATATCCCATCAAGGATGACCAATGCTAAGTTGGTTGTCTTGGTAAAGAAGCAGATGACAAAGAGCAAAGCATTTAGGGCTAAGAATCAAGCCTTGAGAAATGAAATGGACCAGTTCAAGGGAAAAGTGGAGAGAGGAGAGAGAGACCTAGAGGAGATGAAGAAGGGGATGAAGAGGAGATCCCTAGGCAGGAAGAACTAGAGGTCCCTACAGACTAGAGACCCTTGATGAGTGTCCTCAAGTCCATGGAAATAAGAACAATGGATGTGAAATTGGATCTACCAATGTTTGCAGGTAAGATGGAACTAGATACAGTGGTGGAGTGGATAGACTCCTTAGACAATTTATTTGAGAGTGAAGACATACCAGAGTACCAAAGGGTGATGATGGCCTAATCCAAAATGAAAGGGTATGCACTAACTTGGTGGGCTTTCATCCAAGATGAGAGGGTGAAAGAGGGAAAGAGAAAAGTGGCTACTTGGAAGAAGATGATGGCTTTGGTGAAGGAAGCCTATGTTCCAGTGGACTATAATGTCCAATTGTATAAAAAAAGACAAAATTTGAAGCAGAAGGAGATGGATGTGAATTCCTATACATAGGATTTCATGAAGTTGTGTGTGAAGAATAAGGTAAAGGAGAGTGAAAATGAGAAGGTGGCGAGATATCTCAATGGATTGAGATTCGCCATCCAAAAAGATTTGAACCTCCACACCCCAGAGACAGTCCAAAAGTGCTTTCAATTCGCACTCAAGGTAGAGGAGAAGATAAAGAGGAGAAGGAACAAAATAGAAGAGGCAAAGGGAGACAACAAAGAGGGGGAATAAGTCCTTTTAGAGGCAAAGGAAGTGGTTTTGGATACCAAGGTGATTCTAATCAAGAAGGCACCAGAGGAGAGAGTAGTTACAACCAAGGAGGAGGCTACAATCAAAGAGGGAACTTTAGGGGTAGAAGACCATTCTCTAGAGGAATATCCCAAGGTAGAGGACCTCCTAGATACTAGAACTGCAACCAAGAAGGGCACATGGCCAATAGATGTCCAGAGAAGGCTACAAGTTCCATGAGAGAAAGGAGGAGCAATTTGTTGTAGGAATCTTATTGCCAAAGTGTGGCAAGTGCAAACACCTATCAAAGTGTTAATGCTCCTGATAGTTGTGGCTACCCTAAAAGAGGAGAGGCTTTGATGATGAGGAGAGTAGTAACCAAACATGAAGGTACCTGACAAGGAGTCCCCACAAAGAAAGTCTCTTTTCAAAACTACCTACAGGGCAAGAGGAAAGGTTTGCAAGGTCTTGATAGACTCTGGGTCTACTGAAATTTTTTTATCACATGAAATGGTAAAGAATCTTAAATTGGGAAGGTTGCCTCATCCTTACCCCTATAAGGTCTCATGGCTCAACCAAGGTCAACAAGCAGTGGTAGAAGAGCAAGCATCGGTAGAGTTTCAGATTGGATCATACAAGGATAGATTGCTATTTGATATAGCCAAGATGGATGCATGCCACCTCCTATTTGGGAGACCATGGAAGTTTGATATGAAGGATTATCATGATGGGGTTAGAAACATCTACTCAATCACCAAGGGTGGTAAGGTGATAGATATTTTACCCCTGATGGAGAGTGAGATAGAATAGAAGGGAAAGGATGCCAAAGTGTTGTTGGTAGAAGGCAAGAAGTTCAGGAAGGAGATTGCAGAGAAGGATGCAATTTGCTATGCCCTCATTCCCAAGTCCAAGGGGACAAAGAAGGAGTAGTTTGCAGAGTGGAAAGAAGAAGGACAAAGGTACATAGACCCTATAGTTAGATAGTTTCTTGACAAGTACAAAGGCATTATCTTGGATGGAATGCCAAGATCCTTGCCACCGATGAGAGATATTAGTCATTGCATCGATTTAATCCCTGGATCTATCTTACCAAATAAAGAAACATAGAAAATTACTCCAGATTAGAATGCAAAGATGGCAAGACAAATTGAGGATTTGCTAGAATCAGGGCTAATTGGAAAAATCTTAAGCCCATGTGTAGTATCGGCAATCCTTGCACCCAAGAAAGAAGGCACTTGGAGGCTATCTACAAACTCAAGGACCATCAACAAGATAACTATAAGGTATATGTTCCCCATCCCTAGGATAGAGGATTTACTTCATTGCTTGGGGAGTGCAAAATATTTTACCAAAATGGATCTAAAGAGTGGATACCATTAGATTAGAATAAGGCCAGGGGATGAATGGAAAACAACTTTTAAAACCAATGAGGGGTTGTATGAGTGGAAGGTCATGCCATTTGGGTTGTCCAACACCCCTAGTACCTTTATGATGTTGATGAATTAAGTCTTGGTGGAGTTCATAGGCAAGTTTGTGATAGTATACCTTGATGATATCTTGATCTTTAGCCACTCAAGGGAAGAGCACCTCAAACATATAGATATGGTCCTCAAAAGGTTACATGAAGAGAAGCTAATGATAAATTTGGATAAGTGTTTGTTCATGCAGGAGGAGATCATCTACTTGGGCTTTGTAATCTCACAAGGTGAGTTGAAAATGGACCAGGAGAAGGTAAGTGCCATATTGTCTTGGCCTACAGTACCTAAAACTATGATGTCTGGGGTTTCTATGACTTAGCAAATTTTTATAGGAAGTTTATAAGAGGATTTAGTCATGTTTGTGCACCTATGCTTAGCACTATAACAGGAGGACAAAAGTGTAGGTTTAGCTAGACCAAAGAGGCAGATGACTCATTTGAAACCTTGAAGAAGAAATTTTTAGAACAACCAGTCCTTGCCCTACCAGACTTCAACAAGATATTTCAGGTGGAATGTAATGCAAGCCACATGGCTATTGGAGCAGTTTTCAGTCAGGAAGGAAGACCAATTGCCTTTTTAAGTGAAAAGCTAAATGATGCCAAGAGGAGATACTCATCCTATGACTTGGAGATGTATGCTTTGGTTTAGTCATTGAAGAAATGGAGGCATTATTTATTGCCTAAAGAGTTCATAGTTTTTACTAGATAATAAGGCTATAAGATTCATAAACAGTTAAGAGAAGTTAAATCACCAGCACATGAAGTGGGTAGAGACCCTACAAGCCTTTACCTTAAACCTCAAGCACAAGAAGGGAGTCAAGAACAAATTTGCAGATGCTTTGAGAAAGAGGGTTTTAACTATCAATCAAATCAAGATAGAAAGTGTTGGAATTGACTCCTTGAAGAACATGTATGATACTGATGAAGACGTTGGAGAGATCTACAAGGTATGTGAATCTTTTGGTGACTAGTATCATGTTGAATTTTTTGAATTTCTGATACAAGATGGATTTCTATTTAAAAGTGGATATTTATGCATTCCTAAGTGTTCAATGGGACTGAATATAATTAGGGAGAATCATTATGGAGAAATGGCAGGTCATTTTGGTCTTGACAAGACCCTTGACCTTGTGAAAAGAAACTACTATTGGCCTAAGTTGCAGGTAGATGCAAGGAAGTTTGTGGAGACAAGTGTAATCTATCAAAAAGCTAAGGGAAAATCCACCAATGTAGGTTTGTACCAACCCTTACCCATTCCTTCTAGGCCATGGGAAAGTATAAGCATGGATTTTGTGTTGGGTCTGCCTAGGACAAGGAGAGGATTTGACAATGTTTTAGTAGTGGTGGACATATTTAGCAAAATGGCTCATTTCTTACCATGTAAAACCTCTTGTAATGCCTCATATGTTGCAGACTTGTTCTTCAAAGAAATACTCTGGATACATGGGTTTCCTCTAAATATAATTTCATACAGGGATGTGAAGTTCATAGGTCATTTTTGGAGGACCCTTTGGAAGAAGTTGGGAACTAACCTAGCTTTCTCATCATCCTACCAGCCCCAAATGGATGGACAAACTGAAGTTGTCAATAGGTCCTTGGGGAACCTATTAAGATGTTTGACAAGACAACATGGAGAGAAATGGGACAATATACTATCACAGGAAGAGTTCGCATACAATGACACCATAAATAGAAGCATAGGGAAGTCTCCTTTTCAAATTGTGTATGGCATCCACCCAAGGGATGTATTGGAGTTGAGGGATTTTCCCAAAGAAGAGCCCATTAGTGTAGATGGTGAAGCTTTTGCATCAGCCATCAAGGAGGTCCATGACCAAGTGAAGTCTCACCTCCAATAATCTATAGAGAAGTACAAGGCTTATGCTGATAAGAAAATGAGGGATGTGCAGTTTAGTGTTGGGGACTTGGTATGGGTACATTTAAAGAAGGAGAGACTCCCAAAAGGTAAGCACACCAAGCTCATGTAGAGGAAGATTGGACCATATCAGATTTTAAAGAAATGTGGAAAAAATGCCTATAAAATCCAGCTTCCTCCTAATCTTGGATTGTCACCCATTTTAAATGTGTGTGATCTTACATTTTTCAAAGGTGATGGCAATGAAGAAGAAGAACCAATGTCAGTTGCAGCAGATGATGATATTCCAAAGCATGATTCACCAAGGTTGAGAAATATTCTAGACACTAGAGTCAAAAAGAGGATAAGGAACAAGTATTACATCAAGTATTTAGTGGATTCCCAAGACAAACTAGACTCTGAGGTAGTTTGGATGACAAATAAACAAATTTCCAACCATGGTGCAAATCTCCAAACTCCGATCTCAAGTGGGCTTGAGATCTCTTTTCTCAGGAGTATGGTGCAGGAGCACCTCTTCAACAAGAAAATCATTGATATGAGGATAAAGACTACGATCATAGTGTTTGTCTTAGCATCTTGTCTTTATGCAAGTTTCATTTATTCAATAAAGACCTCACCATGTAACCAATGTCACTAATTAGGCAATTTGATAAGCCAATTGGGACAATGTGGTCAATAGGGGTAGTAAGATGTTTGTTTTTGTGTTTGGTGAGTTTTTAGGTTATCTTAGTGGTGTTTTGTTGATCCAATTTGTGTGGATCCCAAACTTGTAGTGTTTGACAACTTTAATGCAAAAATGCAACTTTTGAAAATGCAACTTTTGAGAGCAAAAGTGGAACTTTTCAAAGTGCGATTGATGTAAGCCTGTAAAAGGCTCCAATCTCTTCCAAATTTGGTTGGTAATAATTGGAGAGGGATATAATCCTTTTGGACATGATTCCAAAGGTAGAGGAAGTGTGATTTGAAGTTTTGATGCAATAAGACAAACAAAACTGAGTTTTATCAAAAATTCTGAGTTTGCAGAGATTGTACATCTTTGTACGGATTGAATTGAGAAAAAATATTCATGGAGTAGTTGGAGGGTTGAATCAGATTTATTTTGGTGGTGGTATGAGGCTTTGATCATTTCTGAGTAGGGAGAACCCTTCATTTTTCTTACTTTAACCCAGAAAGTAAGGGTTTGGCTAGGGTTTTAGCCAAAAATGGCCATATCTTGCATTCCTTCCATCTAGAAGCTTCTTACTTTGGTGGAGTGCAGGATTGGCCTATGTATTTTAGGATTTTCATGTGTTTTTGCAAGGGAGACTTGGTTGTGTGGAGAAAGAGATAAATCTAGGTAGGCATCTCCATGTGACTACCTTAAGCAAAATTAGGATAGTCATCTTAAAATCTGATAGTGGTGGATTCCACATGTGCAACCCTGGAATTATATGTTATTAACTATTCCCCACATTCTCATAAAGTTGGTTTTGTAGTTGGGATACCAGTAATGGAGGTTTCTTTGCAATTTAGGACTAATCGCCCTAATTAGGTCTCTAGGCTTCTAAGGGGTAGGTTGCAGATCTTGCCAACCCATTTTGGTGATGAGTGTAACTCCCAAAAGGGTATTTGGAATGGTGAGTATTTTTTTAGGTGATGAGTGTAACTCCCAAAAGGGTATCTGGAATGGTGAGTATTTTTTTAGAGTGTGTGGAATATTTTGGAGTTAAGGTCAATTCTCTCGCTAAATAGGGCTATTAGCCTAGGGGGTAGGTTTCCAAAGGAAGTATAAGGATTTGAAGACACAAATTTAAACCAATGCTTGGAATAGTCCTTAGTAGTCATGAATGGACCAATTCCAAATCCCCTAAGAGCAGGAGTCACCGTTGAGGGATGTTAGAGGAGTTGAAGCCATTTACTCATCTTAAGTAGGTGTTAGGCTTGACTAGTGGAGAGTAGCTCAAAACCTTAAGATGTGGAGTCCTTCCTTGTAGGGTCATTTTTCTCATTTGAAGGGTCAGATCCTAACCTTTTGGACTTGTCCTTAGGTGTAAGAAGGCCTCTGCATCAAACCCGACAATTGATCTAGCAGATCCTAATTCAATCTCCTTTCTTTTGCCTTGGATTTTGGACTTGTTTCCTTTGTTTTATGTTTCTTCCCCTTACCCTTTCTTGTCTCCCCTCTTTGCCTTTTTCCAGAACCATTGGGAGTTTCCATTTTACAAGCAATTGAATGTATTACTTGAAACAATCATAGAGAAATCGATTAGAGAACTTACTTCCTTTCTTCTTCTATATTTTCGGCCTTCTTCAATGTCTTCTTAATGTGTTTGCAATTCTAGTGCAAAAATCTCCTGGATGTGTTCCTCAGATAATTTTGTTTGTGCAACAATAAATGTTTCAATCTATTAATCAATGAGCCATATTTTCAAAGTTTGAATTATCTAATGACATATGTCATCGGCTTAACTCTACCTGTCACTGCCTCTAAATTTGGCATCTTTCTGACAAATTAATTGCTGTGGATAAATATGGAGATATCGATAATTGTTTCCTTTTCATGTCATTTCAGCCTAAGTTATACAAATAAGCAATCATTATGACGTCCATCGACATTACTTCTACTATGAGCATATCCAAAGATTTTTTCCTTGACTTCATAAGTCATTCCAATAAGGGTTTCCTCATATGTTCTCCTTTTATCGCTATTGGTTTCTTAGTTTATAATTGTTAAATTGGGATAGTTCTCCTGATAGTACTCTATTTTTAAATCATCAAAAATAATTTCATCGATCAAAACACTGTTGATGTGTTATCCTGACTTTGTATGTTATCCCAAACTCCTCCTAGATAATTCTTATCGACATTATTTTCATCATTGGAAAAGAAAAAAGGTGTTATCCCATCTTCACAAGTTATACCGATAAAGGTATTTTCCTTGAATTCGCTATAAGTTTACATTGTCTGGATAGCCTTTTTCACCTACCCTGATCTTATATGTTATTCCAATAGGGCCTGCATTCTTACAACCTACCCCTAGATGTGTGTTGGGATAGCTATATTTTATCGTGTTTGCAAAATATCACTATTCTACCTTTAGTGACTATTTTGATAGGCATCTCATCATTTGTGTTTGGTATAACTATGCCGATAGCCATGTTCAATATTGAGTTATTAGATTGGGTTAGCTATCCTAATATATACATAAAATGTTACTTAATGAGGGTTATTTTGTTGATCTTTCTTAGGTCTATTAGGGATTATTCTTATATAATTTTAGTTATAGTATGTGAAGTCTTGTATTGAGTTAAAGAAAACTTTTGTAGCTTCAACCTTTCACTTATGCCAAATAAAAAATCTTGGTGATGACTGACATGCTAGGGGTATTAGGTATTATTACTGGATTTTGGGGTATTAGGTATTGTTACTGGATATTTTAGACTCTTAGATTAGTTGTCAATGAAAATGAGATAGTGGCTTGTTCTCCTTTGCACTTTAGGCTTTGCTAGACATAAGGGGTATCCCTTACTTCAATATCTAAAATATCAATCTCTACACATTGATATATTGATTAGAGCATAATGTTCCCCCATTTGTACTAAGGATTGAAATGATCATAATAGGAATCATTGTGTTATTGCATAACAAACAATTAAAAGGATTCATCCATTAAGTTTTCCTTAAATATCTCAGTAGGGAACACAACATGATGCAAATATTTGTAATGTAAAAGTATAAATGACTTGACATGTAAAGATAATCACAAAGTAAAAGTCCTCCCACATAATTACAAACAATTCCGCCCACATAATCACAACATTTATATTTCACCAAAAAATGTCAAGAAATTGATATCAAATAGATAATATACTAATCACATACCTCATACATTTAAATCATGTCATTGATCTTCTTCTTCATCCAACTCTTTGTTTGTATCTTCTGGTCCAGAATCAACATTGTAAGGATTGGTCATCATCATCATCATCATCATCATCATCATCATCATCATCATCATCATCATCATCCTAATCCTCATCCTCATCCTCATCCTCATCATCCTCATCCTCATCCTCATCATCCTCATCATCATCATCATCATCATCATCTCCATGAACATTAACTCCTACATCATCGTGATCTTGTTCCTCTTCTTCAACATCTTCGTTGGGCACATCATCAACTAAATGTTGATCCTGATCATCATGTACATCATCTTCTAGTTCTTCTATATATTCATCTTCCATGACATTATACTTTAACGACCTTCCTCTAAGATCACATCTAACAAAAAATGACCAACCCGGTTTATGTGGAACCTCTGAGTAAAATACATGGTCACATTGGCTTGGAAGAACATAGGGCTCATTTCCAGCTTGCTCAAACGACCTTGTATTGACCATTGTAAATCCATTATCATGTTCAATAACAGTTTTGTCATGATCATTTTCATTCAATCGTAATCTGTACCATTGGATGATGAAAATAACTAATTTGAAGGACCTAAAGTCACACTCAAGTATATCATCCAAAATCCCATAGTATCAATTTTCTACGACTTGAGGATGTATGTCACTTCTAGATGAAACATTAGTCACCTGAAATATTGTAGTTATCCCAAAATCACAAGTTTTCTTCGTGACATTCTACTTTTTGATGCAAAATTTATGACCATTGCACCACATAGCCTTGTGGTGTTTCACCTGCAATATGTCAAACATGTAAAAGTTATTGTATATATATATATATACATCATTAAAATTGAAAAAAAATTAAATAATATGGGTGATTAATATATTTATACGTACATGTTGATCTCTTAAACCATATGCCAAATCAATTTCCCTTGGTGTAACATTGGAATCTCCATTACGATGAGCTTCTTTAACCAATGAAACCACACCTTCCCATGTTAATGCACAACCATATTGTTGACATCATTCAATCCATACAATCATCCAATCAAGATTGTTTGCGACATACAAATGTAGTGCATCCCACTCTTGAGCAACTGTAAAAAAAATAACTAGAAATTTACAACTGATGTATACTGAAGATTAAGAATTAATTAACTACAATATATATAAAAGCCAAATGTAAAATGTATTCAGATTAATGTCCATGAACATCCAATAATTACCTCTCACTTTCTTCAATCTACCTTTCCCCATCAAGTACTCCCCTTTGAATTTGTTAATGGAGTTGGGATCCCAAATGTGATCTACATGGATATTCAATAATGTAGACCATAGTCTGGTATACCATATATCCCTCCACCATAGAACCCTCAAGATGTTCTCTTTGTCGAACCAAAGCCTTCAAAAATTTCAAGTGCCTCTCAACCATCCACATTGACCTTATGTGTATAGGTCCACACAATTCAATTTCCTCAACTTGGTGTATGAGGTAGTGTTCTTGTGCATTAAAAAATGTTGAAGGTAGACACTTCTGCATTTCACACATTAGATGAGGAATTTTTGTCTTCCAATATTTTATATTTTCTTTATGAATTTGTTTAGATGACAACCATCTACAAGTGATTCAAGATGCAAATATATTAATGAGAACTAACAAAATAATATACAATATATTACATAACAAGTAAAACAAATGGCAAATATAATATCTATACAACAAATTGAAAAAATAACATTACTTACCTCATGTATTTTCCAAGATCATATATAACTTGCTTGACATTATTGTTGAAGTGGTCAAGGAGAGATAGAGGTAGAACGTACTGCAACAATTATAAAATGACATTTTCATTATTTTTCCAAAACTAGTACTAAACATAATACAATGAAACGTACATGCAGTATACAAATATATAAAAAATATACAAGAACATGAATTACCTTAATGAAGGTATGTCAATTGAATGCGTTTTCATCCTTGACCCAAATTCACTTATTTTTGTTATGAGATTGTTTATGTTCGTAACAAATCCCATGGGAAATCGAATTTTTTGTATGACCTCTTTTATAGCATTGCTTTGTTGCTCTGTTAATAACTAAGGGCACTTATATCAATTTGGTCTCCATCACTATTTAATTGAATGACATTTTTCATTGCATGATTGGATATTTGAATGTCACTACAAATTTTGACAATTTTTTCTTTGTCATGCCTTCCATCCAATATTTTTCATAACATCTCTGTTATATTCTTTCCAATATGCACAGTATCAAACAAATTCACAATTTGTAGCTGCTCACATAGTAGGGCAACCTACTAAATTGTCTGGGATAAATTTTTAGTCCCTTTGGAAGGTGGTAATTAATGCCTTGACGACCTTGATGAAGCATATAAGTTTAAAAAGTTAACAACGACAATCATCATCAATTACAACATGAGTAAACAAAACACAATATAAAAATATAAATTCCAAACATATCATATATGATAGATAAACAATTAGATTGAATGACATTACCTTGACGATTAATTCTATTATATTCTAACTTTGATAGGCGAGGTGTCATTCTTCATGGTTTTGATGTAGTCTCTTCTTTCCCATTGAAAAGATGTTTTTCAGTAGTTCAATACTTATGATTTTTGTGGAGGAAGTGCCTATACTCATCAAATAGGCCTGCTTTCCTAAATTTGTTGAGTGATGAGATTTCATCTTTGGACCACAAACTGGACATGAAAATTTTCCCTTTGTTTAAAGACCTGCAAGATCATGT
The DNA here is from genome assembly GCF_030272615.1 of Cryptomeria japonica. NCBI lineage: Eukaryota > Viridiplantae > Streptophyta > Pinopsida > Cupressales > Cupressaceae > Cryptomeria > Cryptomeria japonica. Next base: position 248,375,790 of record NC_081405.1, read on the forward strand.
ATAATTAGATTATTTATATCTTAATTTTTATAATTATATATATTGAATGGATTTTAAAAAAAATGCATGATTTATACTTTAAAAAATTAAACATTTTTAAAGTGCGCAAGTTGAACATTATAACATACCAGAAAAATGTGTTAGCTCTAGGGCATCATGAATTGTCCATGCAAGCATTGCATGGAATTGAAATTGTCTTTGTCCTATTGGTCTAGAGATGTCATACATAGTGACACCATTCCATAAAGGGATAACTTTAAGAAACCACCCCCCAAGCAATTGTGTAAAATCCTGGAAAATTAGACATTATTTTCGGGGGGAAATTTTCATATTGATGGTGATTTGTTTTTTCAAAATAGGGCAAAAAGTTATTTTGTATTGGTGATTTTTTTCTAGGGTACAAAAATTCCATAAATTTCTGGCGAATAATACCTTGTTCTATGGGGAAAATATATATTGTAGGAGATGAATAATTTTTGTTAAAAGGAACAAATATAATTGTATGGGCGAAAAATTTTACTTCAAAGGAAAAATTATTTAAATGTATTGGCAATTTTTATCCACCACTTGAAAATTGTTTAAATGTATTGCTGAATATTTTGTTATTTATGGAAAAATATATAATTTATTGGCGATTTCATGAATTCATTGCCATTAATAGAAAAGGCACATCACATCAATACATCACATTGAGTTCAAACTCTGCACGATGTATCAATAAGCGTGGCCTCTTTGACACATGAAAGGTGACACATACTTAAAATCCATCAATGATTTTAAACCGTTCGATGATCGTAGATCAATGGTTCAAGTTTAATTTAGGCCCAATTTACTGAAGAGAACATAGCTCACCAGAAAGTGCCCGGAATGGAATTGGATTCAATAGACACGTATCAGATCTCACGAATCACGATCGATAATTTCGGTAATTTAATATATATCTATTCACTTACTGCAATTCACTTTGTCCCCATGACTTCCAATGTGGTACTTGCCAACTTGGTACTGGTTTATAGCTGTTTCCAATTTTGCACACTAGTGCATTTATGGGAAAGATTTGCAGAGATACAAAAGATTTAAAAAAATTTAAAGCAATTAATGCAATTAGAAAAGTAATTATTAAAATTAAGAGCTTCAATTATTTATATACGATCTCTTCTTCTTTCATCTTCAATTAGCCTTTGCCATTTGGTAGATAAATCATCGGAGCTCACGGTATTTAAATCCTTCCTCTGGTTTAGGCTTATAGGCTTAGGTTGTTTAATTTGTTAATCTAATTTCTCAAGATGGACACTCCCATCCACTTGAGAAACATTTTTGTAGAGGACCAGAGGGCCTTTCTGGGCTCCGTGAGAGACCCAACCTTGCAATCAGTCTGCAAGGAGGTTGGGTCGTTCACCAATGAGGTTGTGTGGATGGTGTTGGGCAGAGAGTTTCTGTGAAATGAAAATAGATACCATGTTAACACGAACATTACATCTCGGTTCTTGGCGTCTCTTCTGGACCTCGGAGGAGACAAGGTGGATATGCTGATGCTGTTGAGGAAGGTTTTTAAGGAAGACTTCCTTGGAGATGAGATTATTGTTGTTGTCCTTGCAGAAGTAGGGGTGGGGATCCCTTGGGCGAGTGAATTATCCAAGCTTCTCCTCCTTGACCAAATAGTGCCAGTGGTTAGGCAACCGTTTCTCCTAAACCTAAATGCAGAGCACTTGACGTGTCACAAGAAATGGGCATGGATTGGCAGGGACTTCCTCTAGAAATGGTTTCTCCTGGATGACTTTCCAAACTACATGTGGCTTGAAAAATTCTCTCAGCTTATTCTATCTGAAGAATTCTACATGGAAGGAGGGCCAGATTCTTAGGGCAAAGTTATAAATCATCCACTACCTGTGCCCTAGCCCTGACCCCCTAGTAGCTTTTTTTTTGCCTATGTCATCAAAACCTCATAGACTCAATGGCTCACTCATTTTGGCTTTTAAGTTTTTGAGGGACTCAAGTCTCAGACATAAAAATTGTAAATTTCTGAAGCATAAATATTAATGATAATTTTTCAAATTCCAGTTTGTTTCAGTTTGCCTCTTAGAGTCTTATGGATATAAAAATGCTTCATTTCTTTCTATAATTCTATTTCATTTTTTTAATGAAAGTTTTTCAAATGCTTTTTGTCTATGAGCTACGTTATTTCAATATTTTGTTAAAGAATGGAAATAAATTTAATACTGTGATGTTTTTTATGTAATGCTTCTTCCTCTATATTTAATATATACAAAATTTTTTTAGTTCGTTCCATTAATTATTTGTACATTAATTATGGTTGATTATAATTTTATAAATATATATAAAACATAAGTTTATCTCACAAAAAACAAGTGAATTAAAACTAAAAGACCAACTTACTTGTTGAAGTTTTGAACCAGTGCATGTGTGGGTTGGTACTGGGTACATGGTATGATTTATAGTTAAGATTTTGTCATTATGAAGAAATTTGAGACATTTATGAAGGGTAGATGGGATTGATTTCATGGAAGAGAACCAAGGGCAAGGATGTCCCAACTTCACACAAAATTGATCTGAAGTAGGTTTTAGGTATGATAGCAAAAATGACATCTAAGCACTTAGTACCAACCTTAATAGGAAGAGTAATAGAACCTATAATATGATAAGAGAAACCATCTAAGATCTTAACCACTAAATCCAATTTATCATATCAATATGTTACTTCATGCAATTGTAAAGTATAAAGATATTCTTAACTTATTACATTCACCATACATGTTGGATCAATCATCAATGAGAGCCCCTTGTAAGAGTATGTCTTTGATCTTTGCAGGTGATATATAGACTTATAGTAGGCCATTAGGTGTTTCAAATTTCAATAGTCTCACTAGGAATCTAGTATCAAAGGTAATGTATATTGCATAGGTCCTTAGGAGGTGCAGGTTTATCAATAAGATTCACCACATTATTTATCAATAAAATTATATTAAATTAAAATTTATATTAAAAAAAATTTATGTTGAACTTTAATATATATTTTTAGTCTTTATTTATTTATTAAATTAAATTAAAATTTATATTACACTAAATTAATATTGAACTTTAATATATATTTTTAAACTATTTTTTAAAATTATATATCGTAAACATATTTTTAAAGAATTTTGTTAAACTTTAAATTAATATTTTAGATTTAATGTTTTCTTTTTTATATTAAACTTTTACCTTTCAAATTGTATATCAAAATTTATATTTTTATTTAGTTATTTTTTTAATTCTAGAAACTAAGTTTCATGTTCTATACTATTTTTGAATTTCATATTTTTACAAACAATATTAACATTATATTTAATGGTTATCTCAAACTCTTGCACATCTTTAAATGTCTCTTATTATGGGACCCACGACATCTAACAACAGGTACCATCGTTCGTTGGATGAGCAAAGATCAACGACTTAGGGTGGATTTTGGCCCGAATGTGGGAAAGGAACACATTTGTGAGAACTTCTCCTGGAATTGAACATTTTAAATTTAATTTAATATAATTAAGTCTATAAAGCTCTTTTTCAGGTGGAAGTTTAAAATTTTAAATGATTAAACAAACTTAAAAAATAGTCCTAAAAAGTGACACGAGTATGGTGACGTGCCCGAAAAATGGTAGACGTCATGGGACCCACGACATCTGACAACAAGTACCATCGTCTGTTGGATGAGAAAAATTCAATGGCTTAGGGTGGATTTCGACCCAAATGTGGGAAGTGAACACATTTGTGAGAACTTCGCCCAGAATTGAACGTTTTAAATTTAATTAAATATAAGTAAGTCTATAAAGCTCTTTTTCAGGCAAAAGTTTAAAATGATTAAATAGACTAAAAAACAATCCCGACTCCCGAAAAGTGACTGGAGTGTGGTGATGTGCCCGAAAAATAGCAGAAGTCATGGGTACCATGACATCTAACAACAAGTACCATCGTTCATTGGAGGACCAAAGATCAACGACTTAGGGTGGATTTCAGCCCGAATGTGGGAAGTGAACACATTTGTGAGAACTTCGCTCAGAATTGAACGTTTTAAATTTAATTAAATATAATTTAGTCTATAAATCTCTTTTTTGGGCGGAAGTTTAAAATGATTAAACAAACTTAAAAAAAAGTCCTAAAAAGTGACTCGAGTGTGCTGACGTGCCTGAAAAATGGCAGAAGTCATGGGACCCATGACATCTGACAACAGGTACCATCGTCCATTGGATGAGAAAAGATCAATGGCTTAGGCTTAGGGTGGATTTCGGTCCGAATGTGGGAAGTGAACACATTTGTGAGAACTTCACCTGGAATTGAACGTTTTACATTTAATGTCCTTAGAATTTAGACTGAAAGTGAAGTAATGAATAGATATTAATAATAATTAATAAAATTACAACATGATTCTAGATATTTTGCCCTAAGTATTACTTTTGTACCTTTCAGATTTTTCAAAATAAGTGAATCATAAATCATAATCGTATTTCATTTCATGGACAAACCAGTAAATCGAGGGAGATTCTGAAACAACTACTAGATTGAGGAATGCAAGTTACAACAGAGACTATCTGCGCCAATCTAGTGAAATAGAAATTTTGGGTAAAATCTAGAACACATCCCACCTTTTTAAATTTTTTTAATCTCGTGGTCCAATTTGAGGGTTAGCATTTTCAGGTTTGTATCTAGCATTATTTTGAATTATTAACAATAACAGCAATAGGGAAAACGGGAAGTCGTAGTTCAACAGGAAGCCAAGTGAAAAAAAAATGTACCTAACCAAACTAGTTAAAACACCAGGTTTCATTGATGAATACCATGATATTTATGACCTTGCTATCCATGATGAAAAGTGTATCATAGATATTAGATATGCATTGTCTAATAGTGCGGCAAATCCATCCAAGGGAAAATTTATTGTGTTTCGACTCAATGTTAAAACTAAGAACAAATAAAATCGCATCGTGGGATACTGGATTAGGAAGCATGGTGTTACCTGAAGTATTCCCTTGCCCTGATTTTGTCATGCTCTTCGCCAAAAATTATGATAAAGATAAAAAGTAATTGTCAATAAAAATACAAAAGAGGAAATTCTATCCATAAACGTGGGAGGATTTACTCATTTGCTGAACCTAGGGTTTGAAGTACAAAACTCAAAAGTCCAAATTGACCTAGGAAAGCTGGCAAGGAATTATAAGTCTCAATTTAAGTCGCAGAGATTCATTTATCAAAGCTCTAATAAAGGGTGGTACTCAGTTGGATCATAATCATAAGCCTCCTTATGATTCTAACATTTTTGTTCCATGGGTTGGGGATACTATTTCCTTGTTGTCGTTTTGCCTGGGATTAGAAAATGATAGGGAAGTGGGTGCAAGCCTTCTTGAAATGATTTTTAGGATCCATTGTGTAGGTCAGCGAGTAAGATATAATTTTATTGAGCATATTGTTCAATCCATGCAAAAACAATTACTAATGATAAAAAAAGGTTCCTGTAAGACATTTAGGTTCTCATCCTACTTGTGCTATCTCCTTCTATCCAAGTATCGTGCAATATTCGAGACCAACAATCTTCAAATTGTGAACTATAATATTGATGAGAAGACCCGGAATAGAACAAAGTGTCCAATATATGAATGGACACCAAAGGTAAGGATGCATGATAACAGAAAGAACTACAACCATTTTGTAGACTTCTTTTTTGCACCAATGTACAATGAAATTACAACCACTCCAGTGCCTAGATTGCCCGTGTCTTGTAGAGATTTCATTCAACTCAGAAGTCAAATACAATTGGCTGACTAGTTATTCATGGAAGAATACACTGTGTTAAGGTTTTATGGATCAACAGTAAAACCATACAGACTTCCAATACATGTGACAGAGAGGGTATATACATTGGAATATGTATGGCAGTTGGAGAGCACAGATAGGCACTTCCATGGTCAGCAAAAGAAGAGCATATTTCCTTCCTTGGCTTTCTCATGTGGAGGGTTCGCATTTGAGAGAAAAGAATTCAATGTGGCACATGATTTTTGGACAATTTTTAGCTTTGGTGATGAGGGTCTCTGGCAGTATGATCCAATCGGTTTAGTTCAAGCAAGGCTTAAGAAAAATGAAAACTCTTTAGTGTTATGTCAACATGAAAGTGTTGGCATTTCAATTGCAATGAGAGATTGTTGGCTTTTCATTAAGGATATTGAGAAGGTTGTTGGAGATTATTGATATAACTGAAGAAGGATGTTTACTGTCTTAATAATATTATTTTGTCATTGATGTCAAGAAATTGATTTTATGATTCAGTATGATGTTGCCATATCCTAAGAAGTATGTTTTGATGAGAATTAAGATGTCAGTAAGTGACACAGAAAGAATATGATAATGGGAGGTAAGGGATAAGTTATTCAATGGGCAACTATTATTGAGTTAGACAATGATGAGATCATGTTATTTTGATTGTTGTAATATCCTACATATGTTGTTTATTGTAAGTTTAATACTGTACTTTGATCACCGAGCAAAGCACCTAGTTGGTAAACCCTAAGAAACCTAGTCGGTAAACCCTAAGGTTATCAATATCGGTTAAAGAAGGTAGAATGTCTACCGAGTGAAGTTCAGTATTTACCAAGTAACAATTGAGTTGTAATAGAATGCATTAAATGAATGGATACAACATTTAATGAAGGACACCGATGAGCTGGAGATGATTAGATGATTGGTATGTCATGCAAGAATTTTGTTAAGGATCTACGGCCTTGAAAAATCAAGAGCTAGATCTACAACACAAATTGAACAGCAATTACCTAGCACAAGTTCCAAGGAAGATATACAAGTTCCAAGGTGAGGTAAAATGTTTCTTCAGATCGAGGGATACAATGAACCTAGTCAAGTTTGAAGATCTGATGGCTAAGATTGATCATGGGAAATGTGATCAAGGAGATTAAGCGGTTATACATTGTTTATAAATAAGGGATTGTTGATGAACAATGCATGTGGGCAAATGTATGCATAGTGATGCTACAGAAGAGATTACCGAGCACTGAAGCTTGAAGATATGATTGAAGAATGAATTGTGAAGTCCAACAAAAGACTAGATAAGTCTTATGACTAGATTGTTTTGAGCAAATAGAATCTGCTTTAGCATTTTACATGTGAAGTTGCAGATATATATTATTACTATTTTTTATTCTATAAGTGACAAGAAATCTCTTAACCGAGTGGACCTAATAGCCTTATTTGTAAATCCTCTAGCAAGGTGACATTCTAGTTGAGTGTTTGAAATCCTTTGACAAGACGACTTCTAACAAAGTGAAGATTCTAACAGATATGAGGGAAATCCCTTAACCGGGCCACATCTAGCAATGTGTTCGTAATCTTTATCAGGATTTGCTTTTAACCGAGCATACTCTAGAAGAGTATATTTCTTAGTGGGTCCAAAATCCCATAGTGGTTTTTCCCTATTTGGGTTTCCACGTTAAATCTGGTGTTATATGTGTTGTGATGTTATCTGTTCATGAGTTTGAATATTTTATAGTTTTGGTTATATTCAGAAGTATAAGTTACTCAAGTTGAATCTGTTGAATATATTGAAGATTAAGTTTGTATGATTCACCCCCCACTCTCATCTTGTTGACAATTGGGCCTATTAACAATTGGCTTCAGAGCTTATTAAGAGAAAGTAAATCAGTGTTAGAAAAGCCTAGAAACATGGACTCCTGGGATGAGGTAAAAAAAGAGATGGAGAAAATTGCCGTTGACAATAACATTTTAATGGTAGAAATGTCATCACAAATTATGGCATTACACACACAAAGGACAACAGAGGATGGCCAAGAAATCCAAAATAGGAGGTCCTACAATTTCTACCAAATGTTTGCTAATCCATTTAACAAATCTATTCCTAAATCAATTTTGCAAGAATGTAAAGAGAGTTATTGGACTCAAACCAAAATAAATGATTTTTGGACGATGAGGAAGAATCTTGGTGAACAAAAGACCAGTGAAGAATTTGAGACCATCGATGAGGATGAAGAGTTTAGAAAATTGTGGAATATGGAGCATCCCACAAAAGCATATGATGTGAGTGAAGATGATGATGAGTATGAGGTTGAGCCCACTCCAACAACTAGAACAATCCCTAAAATATTAGGTGGATTCAATGAGTCCATGAGAGATAAATATAGCAAAGGGGCAAACATTGTGGAAAAAATGGGTTTTGAAGGTGGTGGTCTAGGTCCTAGAGGAGAAGGCATTTGGTATCCACTTGAGGTACAACTTCCATTAGATTCAAAATCAAAAGCTATTGTTAAACCAGTCATTGGACTTGATTCTTTAGATTCATCACAGAAAGGTACTACTCATTACCCTCAGGGTCCACCTACATTTGTTTCAGGTTGAAATCCACAACCACCACCAAATCATGGTATTCCCATTGGTGGTGAATCAAGTGCCACTGCCACTAGTGGGGAATCTGGGGATAGCATTCCTATTATTGTTCAGTCAAGTGCCACTGTGATTGGTGGGGTTGGCATGGGTACTACTACTGATACTAGTTGTCTTGGTGTTGGACAAGGTCAACAATAAAATATCTCTCACAAGAGGCCACTAGTGGTAGATACACAATGTCATACTATTGATAATCCTATATAAAGTGCCACTGACACTACAAATCAATCATTTGCAGCTTCAGATCACACACCTCAAAAGATTATGAAAACTACATATGAAAGTGTCAATGGGACAGGATCAAGAAAGGTTGCTGGTAATCCTAGTAATGCATTAGTTAAAACCATAGGCATAAGTGGAACTGGAGCTCTGCTATTCCTATGTCACCTTTCAAACATTCAATTACTTCAGCAAGCCCAAATTTTCAATTTCCTGATTACTATGAAAAATTTGAACACACAAAAAATACAAATAAAGAAAAAGAGAGAGAATTTCATAGGGTTGCCCTGACTGAAGTTTTAGATGAACAACCTACAAGGAACAAGGTATTTCCAGCATATGACCCACACAAAGATATGATGGAGTTCATGGTTGTTATGCCCCCAACTAAAGATATAAATCCACCACATAGTCAAATAGATCCCTCTAAATTTTAAGTCAGCACCCTCCAAATGGATTTTTCCAATGTACATAATGTGGACAAAATTAGTGTGTCAAAAAGGACTAATGAAGTGGTCTACACTTCATTGCTAAAGGTGGAGAGAGAAAAAAATAAACTGGAGAAACAAATAGAAAAGTTACAGGCAAACTTGGCAAACAAAAAAATCAAAGAGGAAAGCAACAGATAACAAGTGTAATGATTTACAGAAAAGGATAAAAAATTCGGGCTCTGTAGTAGAAATTGTAGAGTAGGAGAAGATGGATGCATAATTGAAGGACCTAAGAGAAAAACTAGCTAAAAGAAGTAAAAAAAATGACGAGGAAAGAGCCAGTTTTCAAAAATTATATAAAAGTTATGAGTCTTCTGCTACTGAAATAAGAAAAAGATAGGATCTATTGGATCATGAGAAGGAAAAAGAAAAACATTTGCAAGAGGAAGTAGAGGAAGAAAGAAAAAAATGTGCACAAATGAAAGAAGACCTGCACAATGCAGATGATAAAATTAAAACTTTGGAGGATAGATTGAAAGATAATATGAAAAATACAATGAAGTATATACAGGAAAACATTTGGTGGCAAATAATGCAGAGGAGTGACAAGTTGTGTGAATGGTTTGAATTGAATGAAAGTCTGAGAGTAATTTATATGAAAATCAAAGGGAAATTTGAGAAGAGCATACATGTTTATTCAAAAGAGGATATGGCAAAACAGATTCTGCAAGTAGTCTACAATACCAGTGACAACTACTTGGCATCCAAGGGAATTAAGAGCTGCATTGATGCCACAGTTAAGACATCATCTATCATTCAAAAATGCCAGAAACTAAGTGAAACATTAGAAGTTATGGAAAAATGTGGTAAAAAGATATTGAAGCTGCAAGAAAAGAAAAATAATTTGATTAAACTTGGTTTGCCTAAGACTGTTGACTCATAAAATAAATTCATTGGAAAATAAGCTTACAAAAAAAGCATGGAGATAAAAATGAAGTCTGATTTAGACTTGCTTCCTAAGGACACAACTCCCTAAAGCTTTCTGGAATTCATCCAACCATTTACAACTCCGAATTCAGTATTGGGTGAAACAGTGATGTCAAGTCACTCTTCTAAATATGGAATGTTGACGAAGTTGCAGTTGACTTTCCATAGTTTACAGAATATTGACCTTCCATCAGACGAAGAGTGGAGCACCCTACAAAAAATGGCACATAAATCTTAAGAATCATAGTATGTATTGCACAATTTTCTTCTTTTACTCTTAATTTCAAGGTTTTATGTTTTTTCTATTTGGAATTTAGCATCACTTGAAATAACTCTATTTTAAGAATAGGAAAAAACCATCACTTTCTATTGCTAAATTGCTAATCCATCCTATGAATCTATGATGCACAATGCAAAACTTCTGCCTGTAAATTTGTATTCTCAAATTCTCCCAAGCTTTAACATTTCTGCACTTCTCTATTTCTGATTACTAGGTTTTGGGTACTGCTATTATCTATATTTAATTTGTAATGGCGTGAATTAATATTTAATTTAGAACTCTATTTTTTGAACATGAGACATCAGACATGTAGCAGTTGTTAAATTGCTAATTCGTCCTGTGATGGCCATGTAAATCTGTGCTGAGTTTGTGATTTTGATGTTGAGTCTTCACATGTTGCAATTCAACCTGAAGTTGTTGTTGATCCCTTGTTTCTATAAAAGGGAATTCAAGGTCATTTGCAAAGGGTTCTGAAACTTTGTATTGACTTTTGCATGGAGAATCACATAGATTGGTGTATTACTATTGAATGAATTGTATCATATGGCTATATTTTGAAAGAATTAATTAAAATCTAAGTTCTCGACATGTTACATTACCAGACATGGTTATGAAATGTATTACTATTGAATGAATTGTATCATATGGCTATGTTTTATTACTAGATATGGTTTTGAAATGTATTACTATTGAATGAATTGTATCCATATGGCTATATTTTATTACTAGACATGGTTCTGAAATGTATTACTATTGAATGAATTGTATCAAGGGAGGTTGGTTTTGCATGGAGAATCACACAAATTGGTGTATTACTATTGAATGAATTGTATCATATAGCTATATTTTGAAATAATTAATGAAAATATAAGTTCTCGACACGTGTATTACTATTGAATGAATTGCATCATATGGTTCTGAAATGTATCACATAGATTTGAGACTCAAACATGCTAAATAAACAATAAACATCTCTGTATCAATAAACACATTATAGTATTTTATTATGCTATTTTAAATCTGGAAATATAAAGTTGAAAAATACAATTACAAATCAATATTAAATTCTAATTGCTAATATGCTTTTGTAATATGAATGATGAGATACAGTAATAAGATTAATAAATACCAATCTCTTACAGCTTCCATTCATCCTCATCAAATTAAGAGATTTCTTGATTCTTGTCTGTGGTTTCTTCACTCTGAGTCTGCATACCTTCGTTGAACTGCATCTTAGTGCTACCAGTAGGTCTAGTACATGAGTGAATAGTCCCACTAGAACTTTGGTTTGAAGTGTTTCCCAAACCTCTTCTTTCACATTTGGACCTCAAGATTTACAGTGCCCTATTGTAAGGAAAAGTGTGGACATCATACCTAGATGTATAGAGCCTCAATCAATTTTCCAAATTTTTGTCTAGTTTGTTTCTTAGCTTTGATTTTAGGAACCCCAAAGCACTAAAAAATCTCTCATCTTCCACCTAACCCAATATCATGGTAAGATATAAATCGGCAAGCTTCAAATATTCTGACATTGAATCACACAATGTTGCATTCTCATCTATAATTTTCCAAAGCCTTGTTACTGATCCCTCTTCGCAGGGGTTTTCCATTTTGCCATATTGTTCTCTCATAGTGTATGCAAAATGAGATGATTTCTCTTGAAGACAAGTTTCGTCTAATATTCCATTTATAGTTACTCCATTCAATTCTTTGGATATGCGAAATTGTTTTTTCAAAATCAATAGCTTACTTTGAAAATCAGTTGCAATGTTGAGGCTCCAATAATGAGGAAACACAATATACATGGCTTCAAGTAGGTTGTCAAGAGGGAATCTGCATCTAATTTGTGAGGAAGGATCATACGTGATTTTCTTCACATAGGTAGTTACAGTCTCAATAATCTTGTCGAAATCTTCCCTTGTAACTCTTGCTAGTTGCTTCTTGAGGGCTTTCTTGGTTCCTCAAGGTCGACCATGGCATAGAAGTGCATTGGTATCTCAACTCCCCATACATTGGCACATACCTCCCCATATGCACCGATTTGTAAAAAGTTATCAGGATTGTTCAAATCTGTGAGTGTCCACCACTTAACATTTTTTTCATTAGATAGTGTTGGTTGAGTTTGATAGAGATTGTCGAGGGTCATGCATGCACCGCAGCATATTTTGCAATATACAGAGCTCTTTTTTGGGCAGCCTTCATAATATTCCTCATTTCCTCTAGTATGGGTAGAAGATCTTCTAAAGTTAAGAGTGTCTGTAAATTACTTAACCTCCGAAAAAGGTCAGGAAATTTTGGTTGATCTGATTCGCCACGAGTTGTGTGAAATAGTCCAATCAAGGATGGATATTCTAAAAAAAGTTGATGCCCTGGACCATCCATAGAGATCCATTTGGTATCATTATCCTTGAGAAGCTTGTTCCCATTGGTTATTCCATCAGCAAAGTGTTGAAATTCTATAAATTGCTTAGGAATTTTGATAGAAGAGTGAGTAGAGCTCTCTGATTAAAATTTCATTTTTTTAAACTAAAGCAAACTTGCTCACAATTCCAAAAGCTAGATTCATTTTATGAGTCATGCAGTGAATTGCAGTAATATACGGTGCAAATGAAGTTTCAATCTTTGTACAAAGACCATTCCTGTGACCTTGCATTATCGAAGCTCCATCTGCTCCAACACAAACCAATTTTTTGGCTATCGTCATGTCATCCTTACCTCCACATTCAATTAAACTTCTCTTTACTAGTTGAAATAAATTTTTCGTTGTCGCACTCTCCTTCATTTTAGCAACACATAGTAGATGAGGTTGGTGGGTATGATTCTCTACAGTATAAACATGCATGCATACCCATGAAGTATTGTCTACTTCCGTAACTTCGTCTAAAGAAAATGCAATAAAATTTGACTCTCATATTTTTTCCTTTACATCTTCTTTTTCAACCTCAGCAAGACAAATTTCCCATTCCCATCCATTGTTTACTGACCAATGCCTATTAGGATAGTTAAGAACTTTCAAAAAGTGTAATAAACCACTAATTGATGTGAAATCTATCATAGCACGCCCTCTGCTCAAAATATAAAAAACAACGCTTAACTGAACAACTTTTCCCAATTGCTCTATTTGCATTGCTTTTCCAAAACTAGCTTCAATAGAACCTTTAACTTCAATAGGCTTTGTCTATATTTTCTCATGAAAATAATACTCTTTAGCATTCCTCACATGATTACATTCCTCCTTTGTTTTCCATCTTATCACTGATTTTTCAATCCCGTCTATCATTTGTTTTTCATAAACTTTACCCATATGCTTTTCTATGGTGTCAAATTTTAGTTGCAACCTAATTTCCTTGTTATGTTTCCAAGTGCAAATCTTACACCTGCATTCTATTGGAGGCTTGCCTTCAATTGCATTCTCCACTAGTTCAATGAATGGATACTTTGATGCCCAATTAATTTGAAAATTCCTCACTGACATATCCCACTGCCGATCCGTTTTTTATTGTGGTTCATCATTTTTTGATCTAGCTTTTCTTTTCCCCTTCCATGCATTATCATCAATGGCATTATCACCCAAGTCAATTATATCATTTTGGCTAACTTGGGCATCTACCAGATAATATTCTTTGAGATCATCCTGATCTGAGATATCAGGTTCACCGTCGTCTTCAACATGTGGTGTAGGTTGTGAATTTTGTACTTGTACTTGTGATGATGTACCTTCCCGATTTTCACCACTCTTTTACAAAGCCAAAGTATGAAGACAACATTTTTTTTTTTGTTGGCCTCTCATGGCCTTCCCCACATTTAGGTTTCCTACCCTTCTTCCTATTCAACATCTCCAATGAAATAAAGGTTGCCAAAAGAATATCAATTTGTTAAAGAAGCAATAATAGACTATAAAGTATAATATATGTTTCATTGGCCCTACAACATACAATATAGATGTCTGAGGTTTGAATGTCCTGGCTGATGACTTGGCACTGACAGGTCGCCATTGAATAAAAATGAACTCAACAGTGCAAACAAATATAGATAAATTCAGAATAACATTATAACACTTCAAAAATATGGTCACTCACCTTTAGGTCACTAGCAGTCACCAATGCAGTCAACAACAATGAATTTCCTTAGTCTGAAACTTCACTATTGATCATAATTCAGAGCCTAGAACCCACCAGATTGTGTAGAGAGAGATCTGATCTTTGCATGTATTTATACCAATACTTATATGGCGAATTTTGCAGGAATTTTATGTGGTATACAAATATTTGGCGAATCTCACGTAACTATGACATGACTTATGTAATTTTTGAGGCGATTATGGGTCGTTCAAATAATTGGCAAATATAATATAGTTGGCGAAAGTTGGGGTGAATGGAGACACTCATCGGCAAAATGTTGGGTGAATTGGGTCCTCCTAGCGAACAAATCCTCACATGCCTATAGGTGAATTATGGTCATCTATTAAGGCAACCTCAAAGAGTGTAGGAAAAAAAAAAATTACCATGTGTCCAACGTATATTCTATTGGCGAAATCCTCACATAGAAACATTTAATTACATAAAACATATGGTAATCAGGCCATGAATTTGACAGAAATCGATAATGTTTTGGTGACATGGCCACCCCCAGTCGGTATAAAATATTCGCCATTTTCTAGGTTGCCGACGTGAAAAATTCGCCATTGGTGAATATTCGCCACTAAAGTAAACTCTGATTCCATAACTCCACTATCTCATTGATAAGAGCCTCGATATATACATTCATATCTTTAACTTGGTACTTACCTAGTTGAAAGAACAAAAACATTACATAATTATTATAACTATTTTACTGCAATATATATAATTTAATGTACATGACTATTAAATGGAAAAAAATACCCAGAACAATCATTACCAACATTATGTGTTCCCTCTTTATTGACATCCATGAAGGAATGTTATTGTTGATAACAAAAAATAGGCCACACCGAGTAAATAGATCTCAACTCTCCAAATCGATTGACACCGTACATTGCCAATGAAAGCCTGAGATTATGAGGTTCTTCTTTAAAGTGTGGTCATTTTTCCTCTATGTCTGTAAATGCAAAACCATCCACAGGCATTCAAAGAATGCCATCTTGACTTATATTATGTGCATGGTAATCCATAAATTGCACCAAGCTTTCGCACCTAAATAATCATTGCAAATATAGAATAATGAGAGTATAATGAAGAACCTTGTGAGGCACCTTTTTTGTTAGTTGATCTATTCTATATCTACCGATATGACATTCAGGGCATTCTGTTGCAAATTTATGTTGTTTATGATATATAATATGATCATTGGGACATGCATCTATTGCTTGACACTCCATTCCAATATCTTTCATAATGGTAGATAATTCTTGATATGAGCAAGGTAGAATATTTGATGGTGGTAACAAAAAATCACCTCTCAATCTAGAACGGAAAAAATAATTTGTTAATATAAAAAATATTAATGGTACATATTTCAATTTTTATTTACTAGTGATGAAATAACAACAAAAATAGATGAAAAAAGATGACATATATGACATACCTTAACATACGTGAGATTTTGTGTTGGATAAACCATTCATAACCTTCAAGTTCAACAACAAAAATACAATAGAGATAAGATTTGTTTGGGATCCTTTGTAAAGGGGCTCGTATGCCTTTGTTAGATACTTGATCAGTCCCAAAGACACTGAGAGGGGGGGGGGTGAATCAATGTCTAACCGGTACACAAAATATTTAAACTTGTTTGTAACTTTATAACCCAAATTAATATACTAGTAAACAAGTAATAATGCAATAAAGAGAAACAAAAGTACAACCATCAATGCACACCATAAAACAAATATTTTTGGCGAGGAAACCCGGTAGGGGAAAAACCTCGGTGGGATTTGTGACCCACAATATTTACTCACTGGCCAATATGAATAAATATTACTTATACAATAGGGGCCTAAAAATGCATGAAGGCCAATATCCTAGAGCTCACTGCTCAATACAAAAATGGAGTCCCACTGACTACAATTGGATAGTTAAATCCAATGATAATGTAATACTCAAAATAGAATCTACAATGCTGGATTTAGTACCGGTTTAAGCTTTGTTAGATACCTCTACCATAAACCTTGCTTCACTTCGCTCTTCTCTTATTCACTCATAAAATAATTACATCATAATGCATATACAGTTATTCGCTCTCATATACCACTTACATTTATTTCCTACTTACATTCCTTGCTTACTTACAAAATGATTTACAAGATCTCATAAATGTATGAGTCTTTACAATACATCATGTCAGATATACAAATAATTATAATACAAAACAATATTATCTTCATGTCAGCTTAGAGTGCCAATGTGATCTACTATCAGTGTAGATTGGATGTCGGTGAATAACCTTCTAGTGCTTCCTGGTACCAGTAGATGATGTTTGTTGCCGGTTTAACTTGTGAACCATATTACTAGTTGGTTTCCATCAATGACAACATCAACCATTCTCATCTGAGTGTATAATGCCAACAATCTCCCCCTTTGGCATTGATGGCAACACTCATGAGAAAAATCCAAAAAATGAGTGTGCTCCCCCTGAGCAAATGATCTCCTTCTGTACATTTTTCTCATACACCACTACTCCCCCTTTGACATAAATGAAAAAGGATGTCAAAAGAATCAAAGAATTTAAAATTTACCTAGAAACTTGTAACTAGTTATGTACAATCTGAAAAATGTCTGCTAAAACCAAGTTAAGATCTTGCAAAAATTTAGTACTGTCAGAAATTATGGTCTCTGTCTATCGGATCATCCTGGTCAGATAGTGCATATGTTGCTCCGATGATCTGTTGTCTTGAATAGATGCTTTAGACATCTCATTCCAGTGTGTTAATAAGTTGTCCAATCTAGGACCAATTTTGTTCTTCAACTCTCGGGTTTTCATCCTTAACATTTCTTTCTCCCTTTCCAATTTCTCAATCTTCTCTTCATAGATTGTCATTTCCCAATCCAAAACTGAAGTAAGTTCCGAAGAACCTATCATATTATCAGCTATATCATCAATTTCTTTTTGTGTTTTCCTTATTTTCTCATCAATATCCTCTGTTAAATGGCGAGGCTTACATGCTTCCCTGTAGAATTCTTTGTATTCCTTGTACAATATTTTAACCATAGTTTGAATATTTGAAGAAATGAATTTGGACAATGTATCCAATTTACTCACAGACCCAACAATGTGATCAACTTTACATGTCAGTGCAATCATCTGCAAAATTGGTAAAGTATCATCAATAGCTTTAAATGCTAAGGCATTGCATTCGGTGATCTCCTTTATTGAATCTAGAAGTACATGTGTAACATTTGTTAGTCTATAATACATGGTGGAAGTGCTAGGTTCTGCAATTGGTTTCTTATCTTCTTCAGATGTCTGCACATTAACCTTAACCACTTTTGCTATCTTTCTTCCATCATCAACCTCTTCTTTATTCATTGTTTCTTCCTTATTCTCACTTTTGTTTTCAACCTTATTTTCATCCTTGTTGTCATCTTTACTGTTTGCCTTGCTGACTGTCAGTTCAAATATACGATGTTCATGCCTTGTTCTAGTTTTGGTTCCCGTTTCTGCTTCTTCTTCTACTGGTATGTCAATATTGGGCTGAGTATCATCAGGGATGGTTTATGTTTCCTTAACTTTAGTTGATTCCTTATCCATGACAATATTAAAGTCCCGAGTGTCCACATTTATAGTAAAAAGAATGTTTGACTCCGAATCTATGTCATCTTTTGTCATTTCCTCTACCTTCTCTTCAGGTTGATTACCAGTTTGTGTTGGTACCTTTGCAGTTATTGGTGAGGTGTCCTATGCCGGTGGAGGAAGGTTATCCTTGACCTTGATATCAGGTACACTTCCAATTTTTCCTTTACCTTTATCTTTCTGATATACTTTGGTAAATGACTTGTCCATTTTCTATCTATCCTTCTCTTATTTCTTCTCCCTCTCAACAAAAAATATATCCCACTTATCCGTTGTTTCATCTGCTATTTATTTAACTCTAGCCATAAGACTAACTTGCCCGTGACCACTCACAAAAATTGTTCTATTGGCTTCAGATATTAGATCATCAATTTCATGCTTGGAATTAACAGGATGCACAACTAATAGAGCTTCTACCTTTAATTTCTTGTCAAGCTCCATGACAGACATTCTCTTAGCCTCTAATCTTAAGTATAAATCATTAGGTAGATAATCTACAACTTCAATAAGAACCTTCTTGTATATATCAAGATATAAAATAATACTTTCTTCTATAGTATCCTTATTCAAATCCTTGAAATAATGATAGAATTTATTCACATTACCAAGGTTACCATCTTGGGTGATTTCATTGATCAACTCTTCTAGTGAAAGAGTATCTGGTGCCTTAGGTTTAGGTTTCTTCTTTGGAGTCACTTTCTTCTTCGGAGCACTGGGCTCTCTTATAGCTTGTTGTTTCTTTCTCTATGTCATTGACTTCTTGGGAGATGGAGTAGGTGCCGGTGAGGGTTTTCTTTTCTTTATGTCCACTCTCTTGAATTCGTCTACCTGATCAGTGTCAAAATCAGATGTATTAGCCACAGGGGAAATGTGAGCTACCGGTTTCTTCTCTGATTGACTTCTTATCATGCTAGCAGCAATACCGCAAAGATTCAACAATCCTTCTTTAACATCTTTTACCATATTAGAAGCATATTTCATTAGTTTCTCTCTTTTCTTCCTCTGCTTCATCATAGCAACACCACTTTCAATAGTTTTAGCATTACCGAATATTTCCTCTGTTTGTTCTAGTGGAGCATCTAGGAGTATTTTAGCATATGAATCCAAGATATGTGAATCAACCTCATATCCCATTTCAGTAATCCAGACAGTTCTGGGTCTAACTGCCTCCATCCAAATTTCATCTCTTTTCACTACAAAGCATATATGTTTATCATACTTATCCACAATGCTTTGGGAAATCCTTTCCCTTTGTCTCATTTTAGCTTGGAAATTGTTGAAATAGTCTTTTACCAATTCATCACCATTAGATCCTATACCGGTAATTGCCTCCTTTATCTGTTTTCCAATAGAACTATCATAGGAAAAATCCTTATGTCCTATACCGAGAATCTCCTTTGAAAAGTAAAGCATTAAACATAGAATCAGACTTCCAAATTTAAAGGTTCCCTTCTTATCACCTTTTATTTTGTGCAAATTATCTAACAATTCATCCTTTAACCATTCACAAATGTTAATTTTAGCATTGTTTAATATCATCTCATGAGCACTATGCATGGAGAAACTAGATACAAAATTCAACCTATTCGTATGAGCAACTTTATATCCAATGACCATACTTGCAAATTTAACATTGTCATCTTTTATATCATTGAACCTAAGTGACTTGCTGTTGAATGTAACTTTGGTTAAGCTCATAACCTCTTTGTTAGGGATTTTCTTCTTCTTGTCAGGTCTAGTGCCGGTGGATGGTAAACCAGTAATAGCCCTTATAGCTTCCTTAGTAATCTTAAAAACTGATTCCAACCAGACAAATTCACCATGAACCCTGCTAAGAACATAGAAAACGGTTGCATCTAAGAATTCTAACATATGGAGGATATCAATGAAACCTAAACCCTCAACTACCTTGTGTTCCAGTTTTACAGCACCATTCTTGTCAGTGATAACATTCATGTACATGTTCTTCAAATCTTTGGACCCTAAAATTTCTATCTTACAATGTATGTATGCCCTAGGGTCTTCAACAAATGCAACTCCCTTCAGGATTCTAGAAAATGCACCAATGGAGTCATCCAGTTTTTCTATCTTAGGAATTATTTTGAAAATGGGTCTAGGTTGTCTTATGTTCTCCACAATGGTAGGGTTTGCTACGAATTTAGGAACGGAAGATAAGGAAGCCATTGCGAAAGATAAATACCTTTTAACTGAGAAATGCTTGAATGATCTAAATGACCTTTGCTTCTTTTCCTTTAGAATTATTTTTCTCAATTTCACTCTCTTCGAATGCTTGGATGTTTGGTGAGATGAAATGAGAAGTTACAGTGCCTTTATAACCAAAAAGTAACTTACAACTGCAATAAATGCTTTGTCGGTGAAGTGAAAACTCCACATATTTGTCGGTAAAGAAGAATTATAACTCCTTACCACCAACTGAGGGTAAATGCATTATCTTCAATTAGTTTCCTCACCCCTAAGGATTATTCCTTAGTTAGATGAAGAATCTCCTGTCGGTGCAGGATTACTTTGTTCTACCGGTGAAGTGGCAGATTCATCAATCCTTTGATCTCTTTTCCTAATCCATTGTTTAGAAAATTCTTGCTTGATTTTAGTCACCTTCTCTTTTCCTTTGTCATTAGATCCTTTATTGTTCACCAGTACAGTCTTGCTTCTACAAAATTTCGCAATATGCCCAATCTTGTTACATGCATAACAAGTTACATTGTTTCTCCAAATAGGTTTTCCATAACCTTGATTGGTTTGAGTTCCGCATTGATTAGATAAATGTCCAAATCTACGACAAACATAGCATTTCACATTCATTCTACAATTGTCTCAGTTGTGACCATTTTTATTGCATTTGGAACATTGACCAGTGGGTAAGTTTGTCTTCTGATTATTCCTAAATCTACACTAATTTTCTCTATGACCAAATTTATTGTAATTAACATATTTCCCATTGAATTTATAAGCATTAGGTTGCCTTACCGGTTTTTTGTGATCATGATTGTTTGCAGTCCCGAAAATTTCTCCATGTTCAAATCCAAGTCCAACTATTTCTCCATCAAGTTTCTTACTTTTCAGCATATCGTCAAGATTATTTGAACTTTTCTTGAATTTGTCTTTGTATTCATTTGCAGTGACCAACTCACTTTCCAAAGTGCTAACTTGTCTCATAAGTTCCTCTTTGTCATGTTGCATGTGAATCAAATATGTTTTAAGAATATCATTTTCATAACTAAGCCTTTGAAATTCATCTGATCTTTCATTAAGTCTTCTGGCCAAATCTTCTTCATCCCTCTTTCTATCTTCATTATCCTTGTACAATCTCATGGTTAAATCTTGCATCTCATTCTTCATGTTACTATTCTCTTGTCTCAATTTCTCTGCAATATCTCTAAGAGTTTCCTTTTCTTCATCATCTTGATTTTTCAATTGCACATGTAATTCTTTTCTCTTATTCTTTTCTATAACTAGGTTATCTTGAAGTGCTTTGATGAATTCCCGAGTAGTTCTGAGTTCATCTTCCACTTTGATATCCTTCAATTTTTCTGCATCAAAATCTTCAAGAGCTCCTTCCAATTGTTGTCTCAAACTTTCCATCGGTACCAGTTTCAAAATCTTCCTCAAGTTGTTAGGCTTCTACAAATAGAGGACTAGGCTTTGATACCAATTGTTAGATACTTGATCAGTCCCAAAGACACTGAGAGGGGGGGTGAATTAGTGTCTAACTGGTACACAAAATATTTAAACTTGTTTGCAACTTTATAACCCAAATTAATATACCGATAAACAAGTAATAATGCAATAAAGAGAAACAAAAGTATAACCATCAATGCACATCATAACACATATATTTTTGGCAAGGAAACCCGGTAGCGGAAAAACCTTGATGGGATTTGTGACCCACAATATTTACTCACTGGTCAATATGAATAAATATTACTTATACAATAGGGGCCTACACATGTAGGAAGGCCAACAGCCTATAGCTCATTTCTCAATACAAAAATGGAGTCCCACTGTCTACAATTGGATAATTAAATCCAATGATAATGTATTGCTCAAAATAGCATCTGCAATGTTGGATTCAGTATCGGTTTAAGCTTTGTCAGATACCTTTACCATAAACCTTGCTTCGCTTTGCTCTGCTCTTATTCGCTCATAAAATAATTATATCATAATGCATATATAGTTATTCACTCTCATATACCACTTACATTTATTTCCTACTTATATTCCTTGCTTACTTACAAAATGACCTATAAGATCTGATACATGTATGAGTCTTTAAAATACATAATGTTGGCTATACAAATAATTACAATACAAAACAATTTTATTTCCATGTCGTCTTAGAGTGCCAGTGTGATCTACTGTCAGTGTAGATTGGATGTTGGTGAATAACCTTGTAGTGCTTGTCGGTGCTGGTAGATGATGTCTGTTGCCGGTGTAACCTATGAACCATATTACCTGTTGGTTGCCATCAATGACAACATCAACCATTCTAATCTGAGTGTATAATGCCAACAACCTTGTCAAGTACAAGTAAATCATGAACAACATCAAAGTCATCTTGATCATCATGATCAGTTGTCCCAGTACTAAACATGTCATGGATCAATGTATTTGTACCATCATCTTCAACTATTTTTTCTAGCACATAATCATCTTCTTCCATAGGATCATTATCTTTAGCTTCAATATTCACAACTCCATGTTCCTCGACTTGGAAAACCACATTCTCTGGGTCATGGTAGTCCATATCATGTGCCCTAGGGCACCCCACCTATATACAAATGATCAACATAAATAAACCATAATCATGATCTCATTAACAAGTGATTTTTTATGTATATAAATTGTTAAAATGATATAAACATTTACAAATGCAATCAATATAAACACATATAATGAACAACTTACCAATGGATGATAATCATGCCCCTCTTCAATGTGACCATGCTGCCTACAATCTTTCTCAATTGTTGTGATTAAAAGTTTTCTAGTCTTTAAGCCCTTACAATTTTTGCAGGGACAATAACATTTCCCACCACCTTTTCTTTTCAAGTAGCCTAATTTTTTTGCCTGTGAAGAAAAATCATGTCAGATAATATCAGCAAACAAAATAAGGAGACAATTGCTAGATTGTGGTCTATAACCTTCACAAACCAAGCAAAACGATGTCACAAGTACGGAAAATGTTGTCTGTGTGATTTTTTTATATTATTTACTTGACTAACCCTAAGGGTTTTTTTGTTTTTTTTTACTTTTCTATTTTTTGTTGGAATTTTGATGAACGTCGGGCAAGATTCTAATGATAGTTGGTTTCGTCAAAATTCTGATGAATGTCGGGCAAGATTTAAAAAAAAAAAAATTAACACAAATTGCCTCCTAAGATCCAACGAATGTCGGGCAAGATTCCGATGATAGTTGGTTTCATCGGAATTCCGACGATAGTTGGTTTCATCGGAATTCCAAGGAATGTAGGACAACATTTAAAAATAAAATAAATTCGACACAAATTGCCTCCTAAGATCCGACAAAATGAATGAAATCCCATAGTTCGTCACAAATGTTTGTCAAAAAATTCCCCCAAATGAGTTAGTGTGATATAACCTAGGTTCATTGAGTGAAGTCCCCGTGCTCCCTCCCTACTCTCTGTCTCAACCCTCTCTCTCACCAATCCCTCTACATATTTCTCTATATATCTCCTCCTTTCTCACACTCTCTCTACCTATCTTTCTTTCCCTCCCTCCCTAGCTCTCTTACTCACCCTCCCACCCTTCTTTCCTCCATATTTTTTTGGATCTTTAGAGCTCTTTGTATTTTAATGAATCAAATCAATCCTATACAACCCAACCTTCTTCTAGGTTTCATATTCATGTTAGGGTTTCTTAGATCTATACTTTCATGGAATTTACATCTCAATTTTGTATTTTAAACTCTTTAAATGACCAATTCTTCATTGATTTTATATTGTTACATCTTTTTTCTATTATCTTAATTGTGAAATACCTTTTACTTACCCTACCCATCCTTGGAAACCACAATAGAATTTTATTTTAACATTTGATACATCATTGATATTTTTACTTTTTTCATAATGAAAGCACACATATTTTTTATTTAGTTTTCCCCCTACCTCTCCATATATTTAGCTCTTTGTCTCTCTCCCTCTCTCTATATCCATCTCCCTCTCCCTCTCCCTCTCCCTCTCCCTCTCCCTCTCCCTCTCTCTCTACCTATATCTATCCCTTTCTCTCCCCCCTTTATCTTTTTCACTTCATACAAATCTATAGATATTTATCCCTCTTTATAACCCTATCTCTCCCTCTCTCTCTCTCTCGCTCTCTACATTGTTGTTTATTTCTATATCTCTCCACTTTTATATATATTTATCTCCTTCATCTCTCTTTGTTTATCTATATCCTTATCCCCCTCTACTTCAATCTCCATATCTCTCTCACTCATACACACATAGTCCTTATTTATCGCTCCGTATCCCTATCTCTTCATGTTTAGATATATATTCGTCTATCTCTTTCTCTCGCCATCATTCCCTCTTTATTTATTTCTCTACTTCTCATATTTTTAAATTTTTCTCCCTCTCTCTCCCTTTATTTATATATCTCTTACCCTTCTTATCTCTATCTCTATATGTCCCTTTCACTCATACACACACATACACCCACTCACCATTTATTCCTCCCTCCCTAGCAATATAAGTCAACTCTACACACTCATCAAGAACTAAGATCCAAATATAGCTAACAAATAAACATCTAAAAATATTCCTCCCTCCCTAGCAATTAGAAGGAAAATCAATCTCCACTACCAATAGGGAGAGAGATATGGATTAAAATAGACATAGAGTGGGTGGAGACAGAGGGAGAGAAAGAGATAAATATATAGAGAGGGGTCTAGAATGAGAGAGGGAGAGATAGGGACATAGAAAGATAAAGATGAGGAGCTTAATATAAGGGTAAAGAAAGATGGAGAGACAAGAAGATAGAGATAGAGAGAGGGAGAGATAGAAGGTGAAATAGAGAGATATAAAAATAACTTGAAAATAGATAGAGACACAAATATAGATGTAGATATTAAGTTCTAGGAAGAGAGGGAGAAATACAAAAAAGTAAGGATGAATAGAAAGAGAGAGACATATCTAGAGATGGAAAACTAGAGAGGAAGATAGAGATCAAAATGAAGATAGAGGGATAGGGGGACAAATATATATATAAATAGAGAGAGGTAAAGACATCTAGATAAAGATATAGAGAGATAGGGGGGTAGAGATAGAGAGAAGTCCATAGAGGGAGATACATAGAGGAAGAGATAGAAAGATATAAAGGAAGAGGAATATAGATAGATAGAGAGGCATAGATGGTGTGATAGAGTGATAAAAAGATCAATAGAGATAGAGAGGGATAAATAGAGAGGTAGAGAGAAAGTGGGAGATATAAAAAGACATAGAGGGGGATATAGAGAAGGATGGAGCGAGAGAGATAGGGATATAGAGAGAGACAGAGTTAGAGAAAGAGAGATACATATACATAGAGAGGGCAAGAGAGGAAGAGATAGAGAGATAGATTAATCATGTATAGAGCAAGAGATATTTTGATAGATGGAGATATATCTAAGAGATATGGATAGGAAGAGAGATATATAAGTAAATGGAGATAAAGATAGTTGTGGATAGAAATAGATAGAGAGTGTATGATAGATGAAGGGAGAGATAGAATGAATAAGAGAGAGTTAGAGATAATGAGTTGTAGATAGACATGTTCAAATATATATATATATATATATAGGAAGATAGTGATAGGGAGGCAAGAGTGAGAGATAAAGTAGGTGATAGAGACAAGTAATAGATAGATATAAGTAGAGGATGGTAGAGGGAGGGCGATAAATAGAGAGAATTAGGTAAATGCATGAAAGTGATTCCACTTAGAGTGGAAGTTTCAAACTTAGCCAAAAACATGAAAATGTGTTGACTGAAACGAGCTCCCATTTGTTTAAGAAGGGATCCTATTATGCTTTGGGGTCCCGATTTGTGGTCTCGAGACAAAATTTAAAATAGGATCCCATTTTTCTTATATTAATTAGTATTTTTATATTGAAAATGATATATATACATTAAATATAACATTTGAGTATAAGAAAAGAATTTAAGTTATATTTCATGCATAGTTTGACAAAATGTTTGAGAGTGGTTTTAGATCTCTAGAATTTATAACACAAATTCTAGATTTTAGAAGATCTTAGAAATTTTCAAACTTAGTCAAATTTTAGTAATCAACAAGCCCCTATCAATATTTTCATACTCTCTTCATCTTTCTTGAGCTCTAGATATGTCTGTCTCTGTATCACTCTTCCTCTATCCCTTCTCTACCTCTCTATCTCACTCTATCGTCTCTCTCCCAAAATATAGACCTATCCCTCTGCCTCTCTATCACATCCTTAACTCTCTACTCTTTGTCTCCTCTCTCTCTACACACCTCCCCTCACCCCCTACATACCTCTATTTCTCTACATATTGTAATACCCTAAAAATGGTCATCTAAACCATGAGCCCCTAATATCGACAACATCACCAAGGTCCTAACCAAAGGCAATTAAATAAATCTTGAGCACATAATTAATTTTTTTATCATCAAATGTCACATGACAAATTAATCACTCAACATTAATTAAATATTTATTTAATTAATAGATCATTCCAAGTAAATCATTTTAAACAATTATCTTATTTATTTTATTGAATATCCTTGCATATTTAATTAATTAAATCACTTTGCCATTAAATCATCAAAAAGAGGAACTAATTTAAATTAAATAAATCAATTGAGCACAAATCTTCAAAAATGGAAATAAATCAAAAAAGGAATTAATTGAGAAAAGAAATCAATTGGAAACAATCTTGAAAAACAAATTAAAAATTGATAAATAATCTCAAAGAAAGCAATTAAAACAATTAAATCTCAAAATTGAATGAAATAAAGAATAAATTAGTTTTTTATGATTTTATCTTAATTCAATTTCCTTTAAAATTGAGAAAACAATCCAATCACATCAATTCACCTGGATTGTGCTTCCTCTTGGAAAAATCTTAACCACTCATCATTGTTTGATCTTAGCTGTTGGTTTCTTTCTGAATTTTCTATAAATTCAGGCTCATCTCTCATTCAAAAGAGGCTGGAGAATACATCGTTATTATACTGTTTTTGCTCTAGGATTTCAATGATAATTGCATATTAATTATTTCACATTGATTAAATCATTTAGCTTAATATTGCTTAAATCTTGTTAGATTAATATTGCATCCATCTAGCATTCATCATGTTCATATAGATAAAATCCTTCGTCTTGATGTTGTCTAGTCACTGGTATTGCTTATAAATCTGAGAGCAATCATATACTCGCATCTTTTAGAAGGCAATGGGTTGATTTGTTATGGTTTATTATTCATTGATTATATCTGATTAACCATGGATGTAATGACTTAATTGAAGTGTTGTGCTTGCAGATACAGACCACTTTTAGCTAGACACTAGGGGCAAACATTGCATTGATATTCTGATATCAAGACCACTTTTAACTAGAGAGCAGGGGACAGACGCTGGATGGTCGATGAGGGCACGTCTTGCAGAGCTGTAGTCACAATTGATAGTGGCTCAGACTCAACTGGCGAAGCGAGACCGGTAGCTGGCCGAGATGAGGACTGAGCATGATCGCCAGATCACCAGGGTGAGGACTGAGCGTGATCGTTAGATTGCAGCACTGAGAGCGGAGATGAGAGCAGAGATAGAGCCCCTGCGATAGGAGGTCCTTCACCAGTCTAGTAGGGCATCTTACTATGTTGCAGCATATAGTGTTGCAGTTCTTGTTGCTTAGTAGGTGATACCCTACTCCCAATACATGGCACGGTTAGAGGGAGCATGGGTGCCTCGTCAGGATCCTAGACATCAGGCTCCTCCTCCACCACCAGGCGATGAGGGAGAGTGAGCGAGCTAGATGATTTCTTTTTTTGTAGCTCGGATATTTTTTTGTAGACACACCCATTTTTGTGGCTTTTATGATTCTTGCTCCGATGCGAGTTTGTATATGTCTTTTGAATTAAGGAAATTGAATTAAGATAAAATCAGAAAAAATTGATTTATTCTCTATTTCATTCAATTTTGAGATTTAATTGTTTTAATTGCTTTCTTTGAGATTATTTATCAATTTTTAATTTGTTTTTCAAGATTGTTTCCAATTGATTTCTTTTCTCAATTAACTCCTTTTTTGATCAATTAATTTCTTTTTTGATTTATTTCCATTTTTGAAGATTTGTGCTCAATTGATTTATTTAATTTATCTGCAAGGATTTCATTGAATATTGTGGTCACAAAAAAAAAAGGGAAAAAAAAAGTAAAGAGAAATAATTTATTAAGATAAAATCTGTATCTGTATCTGTGAGAATATTTTGCCCTTGATAAGAATATTTTATCTTAATTCAAAGAATATCTTGGCTATCGACAATACAGGCCAAGGTGCTATCTTGATTTGATTGTAACCGGAGAATCCATCCATTAATCTCAGCATGAATGTATGAATGCAAATGCTCATGGATGTCTATTTTTGTTTCTTTTCATATGCAAATAAATGATAATGCGAATGAGTAATGAAAAATGCAATTTTTTCATTTTTCTATGCAATAGGATGAATGCAAATGAATGATAGTGAATGATGCAATGTTTTCTATGCAATAATATGAATGCAAATGAGTGAATAATGAAATGTATGAGTCTATATTAAATGATTATGTATGCAGCTAAACATCTCAAAACACAAGTACTCGATCGGAGAAATGATGAAAAGAGACCACTTAGCGAAGAAATGATGACGCTCCAACTCTCATTCAGAAGATAGAGAAAGCATTGTTACTATACCAAAATCATTTGAAATTCAGGAGATGCAAAATGAAATGCAAGAATGATATGCAAAATGAGATGCAATCCTAAACCTAGTCACTAGACTTTGAACAACTTAATTTTCACCATTGAGCGTTTTATAATTATAGCAGGCAGGGTAGAGTTCATTTCTTTGCATATGCAATATTAATGATCTTGTCTGCAATTACCTTCTTTTTTCATTCATATCCTTGGACAGATTTTGTAGGGACTCGGATTGCACAATAAAGAAATTCCCTCAAACTAGACAAAGAAATGATATGGACCTCCCTGTAGCATTCAAATAAGCGGAGTCAAGGTATGTGAGGTGATTCTACCTTGATGTGAAGGCTCTTATCATAGACACCCAGCTAATTTAGATGTTTCTAGATCATTGGGATCATTCCTACAAGTAGAAAACAAAGAAAATATTATGCCCCCAATCCTTGCTCCTCTTAGTCACAATAGACTTCCTCGAGTTACTTAGAGGGATAATAATAAAAAACCAACATAAAAGACAGCACACAAAGAAAATTTCCATGCATAGCTCAAAGTGTTTAGTGATTGTTTTCTGATATGTTGTTTTGCTTGTTGACTCAGTGATAAAACTCTTCATTAGTCAGGAGACAGGTAACTGACTCGGAGTGGACGACTAGGTTTCACTGACATAAAATTGACTTGGTTGACACTGCTTAGGACAGGTAATGTGCTCTTGTTGATTAACCTAAGACTATGACAATGATCAGTTTCAAGCCATGAGGGTTCCAACAAACTAGGATGTCACAAAAGTGATTGAAATATGTACAAGCAAAAACAAAGATGCATGAAAGCGGGAATGCCAACGTTGCGTTGATAGATGGAGCGCTTGAGTACAAGAGGTGCCTATTTACCAGGTTTTCACCTACTTGGTAGAGATTCATTTTTTTCTTACCAAGGTTCTTGTTTACCAAGTTTTCATCAAGGCATTTTCTCTCTTTTTTTTATTTTTTTATTTTTTTTATTTGGAATTTCTTCAGGACTTTTTCCAATTTTTAGGATTTTTTTCAAGACTTTTTCTGATTTTTATGATTTTGATGTTTGCCCGTAGTGTCTAGCAAGGCAAAATGGATTTTGAGTACATGAATGGATAAGCGAATGACGGTGGATGCTTTCAAGGACTATCTCACAATGTTAATCCAAGCATAGGGTCCAGATATAGGAATGTAAACCAAGGATTTTAGTGATGTAAAGCAAGGATATAGCGCAACGAAGCAAGGATATAGTCATTACATGCATGGTTAATCAGATATAATCAATGAATAATAAACCATAACAAATCAACCCATTGCCTTCTAAAAGATGCGACCAGAACCAAACAGAATATTGCTTGCAGATACAAATGACAAATGATTCTATTTGGTTTCGTATGACACAAGATTGGACATAGGATGAAAATTCAGTATACTCATACGACACAAGATTTGGTGCAGGATGACAATTCAATAGACTCATACGATTGTTCACAGAGAAAAGACTAAAAATTATGAGTTTTTTTCAATGACCGAGCATGATAACTGAGTACAACCAATTTCTAAGATGGACTGATTTTTGACAGGAATAGGCCAGTTTTGACATAGACAAAGTTTATCACTGAGTTGTTTGATTTGTTTGATTTGTTTTCTCCAATTTCAATATTTCATTTTTTAATTCCAGGGATGAAAACACAAAAAACATGCAAGATATATAATTATTTCAAGCACAGCATGCTAACCCTATGGAAGTTGGCTTAGAGAAGAAAACCTTTGCTTGCTGACTTAGGCACACACCCAATAGCTAATCAGAATATGGTCGTTGAGTCTCACACAATGGATTCTCAATACCGTATTAGCCGACTCCAAATGCTAATGGGGGTACGATATGGCAAGTGTCTTGGGAGAGTTACTATCTCTCTTGCACAAAGATTATCAACCTTTCGGAGGTGAATCAGGTAGCTTCTATTTTATAGTTCTTAATCAGGAATTCCATGTGAATCATCAGGATTTGTTAATCTAGACAAGTTTGGAAGCAAGGATATAGTCATTACATGCATGGTTAATCAGATATTATCGTTTAAGAAAAATCCTATGTCGTACGAATTAGAACCAAATAGAATCATTTGTCATTTGGGACCTACCCATTTGTTGTACAGTACAAGGCAACAACTCATACAAAACAAACTTGTTGTCATCCTGAACCTGTTGAACTATTGTACGATCTCAGAAATTTTGTCATACGAGTCTCTGATTTTGCCAGTCCAGAATAGTTAAACCTATCCAAAACAGTCTACAACGAGCCTAAAACTGGTTATCATCCTCATAAGCATAAACAACCTTGATAGTGTACCTCTATAGTTGCGTTGTATGATTTTGTCGATCATTTCTCAACTAGTTCAAACAAACATTTTACCAAACCTAAGTCAACTTGGATAACATCTTACATAGAATAGATCGTTCCTGAAACCAGACCAAATCTTAAGTTACTTCTCTTAATTACTACGTTAAACGAACTACTAGCTACAATTTGATCTTGACTTCTACAACACATCTCACTCTTGGTCCTGTTGGTTAGAAATGCCTATCCAAACCAGAAGCTCTCATAGAAAAATAGACAAAGCAAAAGAGACACCCTTTTTGACCAACGACAATCCATTCTACAAAGAAAACCCTTTTCACATTAAACCATCCTCATCACAGATACCAGTTTACGACTTACCAATCTTTGGTCAGCCCTTATCTCCCACCATGTCTAGAGAAAGGCAAGAAAGAGAAGCTAGTAAACGAGATACTCACAATAACTTCAGCAATCAAGCCACTGAAAATGATTCTTCAATTGAATATGAGCTTCCTGAACCTCCTGAAGATGAAGTACATAGATGCCAAAATGATAAAGAATTCCAAAAAATGATGAAAGTCATCATGGCTAGGGAAAAATAAGATTATTTCCTAGAACTAGCAAAACAAGGTGCCAAACTCCCTACTGGATCTAATGTGGAGGTCCTCATTGCTAAAGAGGAAGAGACACCATGGGGAAAAATGAACAAGCAAATGTAAGCATTACAAATTGCAGTCACAAAAATAGAAAACAAAGGCAAAACACCAAAACAATATTCTTTAGATACAATATTCCCATTCCCATTTGACAAAAATCTTTACATGTCTCCATTTCCTTCACGAGTTGAGATACCAAAATTTGACAAGTGCGATGGTACCTCAGATCCTCAAGATCATGTTAGAGAGTTTTATGCCGCTTGTATGGAATTTATGCATGATCAAACGTACCTCATGCGCCTTTTCCCAAGGAGTTTAGGAGGACAAGCCATGGAATGGTTCTCAAGTCTACCCAAAGGGATAAAAACATTTGAAGAACTTGTACAACTATTTTTGCAATAGTACTCATACAAGATTTGACATCCCATGACTATGATCGATCTTTGCAATGCTAAACAGAAAATAGGGGAACCCTTTCTCACTTTCCTTCAATGTTGGAGAAAGATGTTCTCTAGGTATCCACGACCTATCCCAGATTCTGAGAAAATGGATATATTTGTCAATAACCTGGTCCTAGAACTAAAATACAGTATACAAATGCAAGTACACCCATCATTTACAAAATGGTAGATAATGCTATTTCGATGGAAGATGTGCTCATAAAGAAAGGGGATATCTCACTTTTGAAGGAAACACAATCAGGTTCTAGCTCTAAAGAAAAGAGTAAATATTGGAAATATGGAAAAGATAGCAACAAGAATGTCGTTAATGATGGAGTGGTAGATACTGTCCAAGCAAAAACAAAATCCACAATATTTAACTTGGCCAATGGCACACAAGCACTCAAGGCAGCTAAAACTACAACGAAAAATCCTCCAAAG
The DNA here is from genome assembly GCF_030272615.1 of Cryptomeria japonica. Classification (NCBI taxonomy): domain Eukaryota; kingdom Viridiplantae; phylum Streptophyta; class Pinopsida; order Cupressales; family Cupressaceae; genus Cryptomeria; species Cryptomeria japonica. Next base: position 248,408,751 of record NC_081405.1, read on the forward strand.
AAGACAAGAGAGTGGTTTAAAGACAAACCTTGGGTCTCAAAGCCTAAACGTGATTTTAATCCTCTAGATGAGTCATATGAGTTGGCTTTTAAAACTTTATTGGCAAATAATTTGATAACATTGCCAGACAATTCTAGACCATACGATCCAGAAATTAGACCCAGATGGTGGAGAGAAAACGAATACTACGACTATCATTGGAACAAGGGACATAACATAAACAACTGCATGAAACTCCGGCATGAAATCCAAGATCTCATTGACGTAAGCAAGATCGTTGTTGGAATTAACGTGACTAATGATGATCATAAGGCTTTTAAAGATCCGTTACCCAATTATGAACAAGGGGAATCCTCAAAATCCAAGGGAGGAGCTAGAGTCAATTATACTTATAATAATCACGATAATGTGATCAACATGATTGAATTTGTGCAACCTAATTATTGTAACATGATTATCATCCAAGATCACCAAAGTCAAGCATAGACTGCTCATGTCGTGACTCACGCTCAAAGGAAGATTTCTCTCCCAGGAGCTAGTGCCTCCACTTTTGATCAAACAACATCAAAATTGCCAAATAAAAAAATAGACACAATCATGGCCAAATCAAAGCAACCAGTTTCATCTTCTTCTCCTGGTTATAGTATTGTTGAACAATTGAAGAGAACCAATGCTCAAATCTCCATTCTAGAACTGCTTAAGATCTCTTCTGCTCATAAAGAGGTCCTGGACAAGGCTCTACTTACCACCAGTGTTCCTAAAGATTTAGATATAGATCGGTTTCAATCTATGGTAGGTCACCTGACCTCCCCTCATTACCTCACATTCTCTGAAGAAGATGATAACCCACTAAGTCATCCACATAACCAGCCATTACACATTGAAGCCATGATCCATAAACACCGCATTAAATGTGTTTTGATAGATGAAGGTGTTGGGTTGAATATTTGTACTTACAATTTATTAACACAACTGGGATTCTTTGAAAATGTTATTGATCCAACAAAGAAGATAACAATCAAGGCTTATGATGAAGAAGAAGGAACGTCTAAGGGACTCGTGTCATTACCAATTAGAGTAGGCCCTATGGAAAGAGATGTCATTTTTCAAGTCCTGGATCTTCATCTTTCATACAACATCTTACTAGGTAGGCCATGGATTCATGAAATGAAAGTAGTACCATCTACGTACCATCAAAGCCTGAAGTTTCCTTATAATGGAGTAGAAGTCAGTATTCCTACCGATACAAGCTATACCTGCAATGCATTAACGCAGGGTGCTAATTCTTTTGGTCCTAATAATAGAGAAGCTTCTGCAGCTGAAAGTTGAGAATCTCTGCTAAAAGATTTGGAAAAGAAACTGAAAATCACAAACACTGGCATGGATGGCTACAAGATAGAGCCTATAATCTCACTGATGTCCCTTCCTCCATCACCAAGACAATTGGGAAAACTGTCAGAGGGTATGAAGCCAAAAATTTCAACCCCAAAGGTCATTTATGATGGAACCTTCATACAGTCCTCTATTTCTCTTCTAGGTGAGATAGAAGGAGATGATGTCCTTAAATCACTTTTCAAAGAAGATAGTGCAGATAAAGAAGTACGACATTGTATGATTTCTCTGACACAATATGGTCTAGGCTATAAGATGCTTCAACGCATGGGATATTTAGGTGCTGGTCCTCTAGGAAAGCGTCAACAAGGTATTGTTGAACCCATTCAGCTACAAACTAAGTCTGTCAATAATAAAGCTGGACTGGGATATGATCCAAGCAAGCAATTAGATCAGAAGCCCACACCTCACTGTCAATGTAAGTGGAAGAAAAAGGTACTACCTTTAACCATACAAGAGATTAATGCTCACCAAACTTAGGAAGAGTGTGACACTGAACAACAAGAATCACCTACCTAGAGAAAGGAAACAGATGGAAATCAAGTTCCAGCTCTATCAGCTATTATACCATAGGAAGTAGAGGTTCCAGAGGATATGAGAGACAAGGTATATAGGATCAGAGAATTGTTTGCACCGCTAAACGTTCTAGTCACCTATATTGACAGACAACAAGTAGATGACTCAGAAACTAATTCAAATGAGTATGAATGGGGTCCAGATCACATCTTAGATACATCTACTACAGAAATGCTTGAAGAACCCAGGGATACTGCAGATGAGCACAAGAGCTGATACGCCTAAGAATGCAAAAGGAAATAGAAGAAATTAGATTAAAATGACAAGAAGACTATGATCGACAACTGGAGAAAGAAAAGACACAAACAAGTCCTTCACCTACCAATCCTCCTAATGAGATAGGACAAATCAGGTATGAAATCACACAAGAAGAACTAGAAGCTACAACAAACTAACCAGTTATCAGTCCAGAAGAAGTTGAATGGAACAGACGACAGGGATTAACAGAACTGTCAAAGTCATGTCCACAAGTGTGTCAAATGCAAGCAATCAATGAAACAAATCACGAAGGAACTTGCAGCATCAAGGATGTGGGTGTTGATACTATATATGCCTTTACTAAACCACTTGAAGATGAGTCAGCAACTTCATCTTATGACTCTGATGACTCAGACAGGAGCTTTATCTATGACAACAACTATTCAACAATGCATTATGACTACTCTATCATGAATGATAAGATACTGTCTACTGTTATACCATGGTACGTAGTCCAGTTGAATTAAGTAATGACACTAGAAGTAGGTCAGTTGAGTTAGGTCCAATAAATACTAACATGAATGACAATAATTATGTCGTAACTCTTCCTGGTCTTGAGACACATACGCAAGGTAGTATTCTAAAACTCGACCGATTGGTCCAAAGCCATGATGATCGTACCGTGAACTCCCTTGAGTCTATTCCAACCTTATCCTTAATACATCCAGAATTGATTGATTGCACCCTTTATAACCAACCCTTGAACGTGCCTACTTTTGCCAATGACTATACACTAGCCTACTATCTCAATGTAGTTGAATCTATGTACTCTTCCACCAGCGAACAAAATGAAAACATGACTAAAGCGGATATCAAGTTTCTTAGTCGCAAAAACAAGAAAAATAAGAATAAAAGATCTGATGGTGAAAACCACATTGTGGCGGTGTCAGAATCTAAAGCAGAGAAAAAAAGGACATACCTAAAGGTGAAAACATCTCTGAGGCACCTACAGGTGAGATACTTGATATACTGCCGAGTCACTTCTAGGAGAGATCTTCCATATTGATCGAGCCAACTTAGCCAGTGAACATTGGGAGTCAAGAGATACCGCATATCATTCATTTAGCTCAATCACTGTCAGTAGAAGAGTTAAAATATTTCAGCGATGTTTTTTTAGAAAAGAAAATCAACTTTGCATGGACATACTCAGATATGCTAGGACTAGATCCTGATCTCATCATGCATCATCTCTCTATTATGCCAAGAGTTAAACTAGTCAAACAAAAACTCTGAAAGTTGCATCCTCATGTGGCACTGCTAGTCAAGGCTGAACTAGAGAAATTGCTAAAAGATGGATTTATCAGAGCTATAGAGTATGCAGAATGGATATCCAACATAGTACTTGTATCCAAAGTAGACAAATCTCTTAGAGTTTGCACAGATTTCAGGGATCTCAACAAGGCATATCCAAAAGATGATTTTCCATTGCCCAACATTGACATGATAGTAGATATGCCTATTGGATATGAGATGTATTCATTAATGGATGGATTCTCTAGCTAAAATCAAATCAAGATAGCACCTGAAGATCAAGAAAAGACAGCTTTCACATGTGCATGGGGAACCTTCTACTGGAACGTTATGCTGTTTGGTCTAAAGAACGCAGGAGTAACTTACCAAAGAGCAGTAACCACTATCTTCCATGACATGATGCATAAAAACATGGAAGATTATGTTGATGATGCCCTGGTAAAGACTATGAAGAGATCTACACGTTGTTCACCAAATTTGGTTAACCCAAGAACACCTATAATCTTTCTATGAAATAGCCAATTTCAGTCTACAAAGCACATCAAGGCTTGGACAACATAACATATGACCCTAATTGATCCTCTTGCACTTTAGGTTCTGCTAGACCTAGGGGGGGACACCCTTTTAATGCATTAAATACAACAATCACAAACATATGACTGCATCAACAATAAGCAGATAGATCATTCCACAAACTCACCCAATTTAGAAACACACTACAGATTGGCTAGATCTATATAAATCATAGATAAAAATAGAGCTTGGAATGAAAAGAACACACCCCTAAACATAAAGGGAAATAGATTTGTCTTTAATTTGAATTAATCTAAAACTATCCCCAAATCTGCAATACCAGTGCCTTGTTCATTAGGCAACAGAGTCACACACAGAATTGTAAATGTGCATCCTAGTCACAAATTGGTTCTCCTGAAATGATATTCCTACATTAATACCTTATACTAATGCATTACTCAATCCATTCACAAAATCATCAAATCTAGGACACATTCCATTATTCATGACTAATCATAGAGTTTAAAACCTTCATTGAAGGATACCCAAAAGCAATCACACAACGTCCTTGAAATTGACAAATTTCATCCTCCTAGAGGATTGAATTCATAATAATGAAATACATATACAGAGACAATATTGTAAGAAGTTACTCATGCCTGACACAAGTAAGGTCTGCAACTAGATAAACAACCACTATCCTGCAATGTAATCTCTATACCCTAAAAAGATTCATAGAATTGTACACATTTGGGTCAAGAATTTCAGAAAATGGAAGCCATGAAAATTGGAGCACTTCCTCACAAGATTCTGGAACCCCTACAATTGAGAAGAATTGAGAATAAGAAGAGGAGGGAAAGATCAGATCTGCATAACACACTGCCAAGTGTCCCCTTTTCTAACTGAATTTCAATCCCTTTCTCTTTCCCATGGAAACTTCTCTTGAAATATCCCATATTTGTTAAAATTAATTGCCTGATTAGATTCCTTATCTCAAGAGTTTTCCGACAATATATAATACTTCATATTTTGGCCAACAATAGACCTCTAAGTGAATTAATTCATTTTTATGCCTCCATCATTTAATTTTTTCGAATTTCTTGTATAGTTTCAACTATACATTTAATTTTAATTTTTCACCCATTTTACATACCCTGCGTCCTGCCATGTGGCGACCTACGATTCATCAATGGGGCCCACTAGGCACCACCTGGGATGACACAACATCTTTTGCCATGTATCCACCTCATCATCGCCATTGGACTGCTTGGTGGACTGCCACATCATCACCATGTGTCTACCACCTGTGAGCCACCTCAGCGCCAGCTCAGTGCCACTGGATAGAACCCGCGAGCTGGATCGCCATGTCATCTTGCCACCTGCCTTTCGCCATTTAGCAGACCTTATTCGACATGCATCTTTCCTTCACAAAGTCACGCTGACTGTTAGATCATCTCGAACATGCAAGGTCTTTAACCTTCATTTTTGGCCTTTTGCTTTTCGCCATTTTGTGATGGGTAACCATTGTGCATCTTCGGCTTGCGAAATCACTTCGACCGTCGATTTTCTTGGGACCTTCTCATTGGTTAATCTGCCCTCCTCTATAAAATTTTTCCCACCTCGAGATCCATGCCTGAGTGGGGTCCACCTTGTCATTGCTCAGCCAGCCTCCTTGGTTGCCTCGAGAAGCATGCCCATGCGCGTGGGTTCCGCTTGGGCGCTCATTAGCACCATCCATCAAAAGACTTTAAGGATTTGACACTATGAATGAGTGTGCCTTTTCTTATAAATACCCCAAAAGTTCATCACCCAACCAATGTGGGATAAATGACTTTGCCTGGGAATGCACTTTGAAGAGTTTTCTGAGACTTGCCTGGAAGTTTCAATGGCTTTCAACCTGCTGTTGTGTTTGCGGAAAGTTTTTTTTAAAGTCTCTCGTCCACCTTCTACGCCATCTACATCTGCTTGAAGGTTTCTATTTTATTTTCAATGCCACAGAGAAGGGTTTATCTGCTGGTATTACACCTACCAATTATCATTTCCATTGAAAACTTGTGAAGCCTCTCAACCACGTAGGGTGTTATTTACTCTAAATGCATTTGCTTGGAATTTTCATGTTGCCTGATTTCCATACCACACAGAGGAGAGAATATGGCTGAGCATTGGATTTTGGTATTGAGCTACCCAGGCATCCGTTGAAACTCTAGCGGCCACATGACCTACTCAAATACCATGTAGAGGGGGAGGTTGGCTTTACCACTGCCAATAGAATTTACTTGAAAGTTTTTTAAACCTTCATCTGCAGACTTTAACGCCACATGGGAGGAGGATTGCATTTTGGTTAAAGGTTTTACTACAGCTTCAAAACCACATGCCATGCTGCCTTTAAATTGTTTTAAGTTATATGACTTTTCAACAAGTCATGCACCACCAAACTTCATGCATAGTGATGTTGGCATGAAAATTGCCAATTTGTATTTGTATAAAATTTTCTGCATGTTTTAAACTATGTGTGGGAGGAGGGAGGACTGGCAGAGTCATGGAGGCTAGGCTCTACACCTGCCACATTACATTAATTTGGAAGTTTCAATGCCCATTAAACTTCCTACACTTTAGCTCACCCACCATGCAGGGAGCATTGCTGGCAAAGTCATTTGTTGTTAAGAGTTTATAGAGCCTTTCAAATACCACATTTAACACACATGAAGAAATTAGCTTCAGAACTTCCAATTGTATTTTGTTTTTAACTTTTAATGGTTTGTTGTTAGCATTTGTTGTTTGGCTTCAACACTTCCCTTTGGCCACCATGCTATTCATAGGTGATATGTGTGTGTTTTAACTTCTGAAACAAGGACTGTATATATTATGTTTAAAACTTTATCCACTGTCTTCATTCCCACCCTTTGTATTGTTGTAGCTACTCTTTCCATTATCAAACTGTCAAAGTCTCTTTGACTCTATCTTTGCTGCTCTTATTGTCTTTAATTACTACAAGAGTTGTCGATAGGCATTTTCAAATCACTGTGTTTGTGCCCGAACTATGTTCTTGGATAATCTTATATGGGTTTATTCATTCTTTTCTTCAAAGTAGCTATGGATGGAAAATTAGAACTAAACATATGACATATTGACCCCAATTCTCAACACCATAAAGTCCCATAAAAGCCTCTCAGTTATATGCCAACATAATGAAATGAAATCATCTTTGAATAAACCAATTTGCCAACAAAATCAATCGGCGAGCATGAGCCAAGTCGGGCCCCAAAGTGGGTCCGACTAAATTTTTTTTGTTTTCATGCAACTGACCTCTGAAATACCTTAGGAACCTCAAAACTACCTCTGGAAATGATCAGCACCAATTTCGGATCACCAGACTGAGTTTTGCAACTTTCAGGCACTTGCGCCACATTTTCGCATTTAATCGCGAAGACGTATTTTACACGCCGGTCAAAACACCTTTCTAGACCTCGCCATCTGACAGGTGCGTACTCTGATATACAAGGATGAACTCTACCAAGCGATTTCTCAAAATAAATCCCGAGTGAAGGGATATTAATTTCCGAAAATGACCAACTGGCTTTGTCGACACTGCGAACCTAATGAAGTCAATGTTCTGGCAACACATGATGCATTTCTCAAAAATATCAAACAACCTCCGTAGACCCTCAAATTTGAAACATAGGTACCTTGAAGTCCATATTAAATCTTTGAATTCTTAGTTTGATCAAAATTCTTACTGGGTGCAAATGGTGCACTCATGAAAATAGCCACAATCTACTGATATAGCAATGAAAGTGCGGAAGACTAAAAACGATGGCTCAATGAACCCTTTTGAAAACTGACTAAATGGATTGGAAGAGGATTGAAATTTGAAACATGACTCATCACTTATATGAAAAATATCCCAGAACAAACATTTTGACATAACACTCAGTGAGGCAACTTTTACACTGATGCAAAATAGGGCTCCAACTAGGCACTGAAATAGGGACTTGTCAAAACATACAAACTGCAAACAGTTCGAGCTTGGTAAACTAAGCAAATGGATTCATGAAGACTTGAAATTTTTCATGCTAACTCAAATTTATACATACAATTAAATATATTTTGAAATTATTCATGACGATCAACATGGAAAAAGATGTAAGCACTCAAAGTAGGCTACTCAATAAAATCTGCATTTGTGCCTAAAATGCACTTTCAGCTCACCCCTCGAAATGGGTACCTAGTAAACTTATCCAAGCTGAATTATAAAAGTTTCACATCATTACATAGGCCAAATTAAAGGTGTAGGAAACATTTCCCAAACCTTACCCTTTGAAAATCAACGGGCTTCATTTTTACCCTCTCTCTAACTAGGCCATTCAAACTGACTCATTTGGAAATGTAAAGCAAAAATTTGAATTGGGCCTCAAAACTTGACTCAATTTTAACGATTCGCAACACACACATTCAAGAGCTAGGTCTCATACTAGATTGAATGGAAAGATTCAAGCTCCGCTTAAATCCAAAGAAATGTGCATTTGGAGTAACATCACGAAAATTGCTTGGGTACATAATATCCAGAAAAGGAATTGAGGTTGACCCTAAAATAGTATAAGCTATAATGGAAATGCCTCCACCCAAGAATATCAGTCAGATGAGAAGTCTACAAGGCCGTCTTCAGTCCATAAGGCGTTTTATATCTCAGCTAGCTGACAAAGCTCTACCCTTCACAAAGGTATTAAGGAAAGGGATTCAATACAACTGGGATAAAGATCATGAACTACATTTACAACAAATAAAAGAATATCTTGCTAATCCACCCATATTAATGCCACCAATTCAAGGTAATCCATTGATCCTGTACATATCCGCTACATATACTTCAGTGGGGGCACTTCTGGCACAATAGGATGACAATAAAAAGGAACGAGCTATCTATTACATCAGTAGAACATTGGTGCCATATGAAATGAATTACACTATGATAGAGAAAGCATGCTTAGCATTGGTCTTTCCATCACAAAAATTAAGGCACTATATGTTGGCACACTCTATTAAGCTGATAGCCAAGATTGATCCACTCAAGTATCTTCTCAGTAAAGAAACACTTACAGGAAGATTGGCCAAATGGGTCATGGTCCTTACAGAATTTGACATTGAAGATGTGGAGCATATAGCCATCAAAGGACAGGTTATTGCAGACCAACTTGCTGAAGCTCCACTTGAAGATGATCAACCCCTGCATATAGAATTCCCAGATGAATCAATCATGCACCTTACTGAACAATCATGGAAGATGTTCTTTGATGGGTCTTTTACTCAACATGGCTCTGGTGTCGGGATACTATTTATTACTCCCCATAAATACTCAATTCCAAAGGCTTACAAGATTCTCTTCCCTTGCACAAACAACATCGTAGAATATGAAGCTTTGGTAAACGGGATCAAGCTGGCCATCAAGTGGAAGATCGTTGAATTACACATCTATGGAGATTCTCAACTCATTATCAACCAGATCAACGATCTATATTAGATGAGAGATGAGAAACTGATGCCTTATAAGAGGATGGTGGATGACCTCAAGCAATATTTTACCTCTGTATCATTTCAGCAGATACCCAGAATAGCAAATTGAGCAGCGGATGCAATGGCTACTTTGGCATCTATACCATAGCTACAGGAGTCTAATTTTTATTTTGAATGCCTGGTGGAAGAGTTACATTACCCTGCCTATAATTCTCCCGAGTCCCAGGTAGTCTATTCTATTATTGGACATGACTCATCTCGTTATAGCCATATTTACTCTTACCTGCATGACCAAGTTGTCCTTGCCAATCTTTCTCAAAATGAAAAAGAGGCCTAATTTGAAATGCGTCATAGTACGTCATCATTGCTAATGACCTATTTAGGTGTGGTTTAGATAATAGTTTTCTTAGATGTCTAGAAACTAAGGAGTCCCAATGCACATTATCTGAGGTTCATGAAGGTGTTTGTGGATCCCATTCGAATGGTTTGACTTTAGTACGCAAACTATTTAGGGTTGGCTACTACTGGCCAGACATGGAGAAGGAAGCCATAAAATTTGCTAAAACCTATGAAAAGTGTTAGTTACATGGGCACCTTATCCATGCTCCTACAAGGGATCTCATGCTATTTATAACACACTAGCCCTTCCAATAGTGGGCGTTCGATCTGATAGGCCAAATATATCCTGCATCATCTAATGGACATAAATTTATTATCACTATCACTGAGTACTTCACTAAGTGGGTACAAGTGGTTTTTCTCATCAAGGCAACAAGAAAACAAGTAGCTCTCTTTATTCTTAATTATATCATCTGCAGGTATGGTATACCTTCGTCCATTATAACTGACAATGGAGGACAGTTAAAGAACAAAGATCTAGATGAACTCTGTGAGAAATTTAAAATCAAGAAACACTGGTCCTTAGTATATTACCGTCAAGGTAATGGACAAGCAGAGGCATCTAACAAAAGCCTACTGACTATGTTGCACAGAACAGTGAACAAATCTAGGAAGGGTTGGCATCTACAATTCAATCCTGCATTATGGGCTTATAGAACAAGTATCAGAACACCTACTGGGGCTACACCTTTCTCTTTGGTGTATGGGTCCGAAGCAGTATTACCTATTGAAGTGGAAATACCATCTCTAAGAGTTTCCTTGCAAGGTCTTATTACTGATAAAGACTATAGAATATCTAGGTTGCAAGAGCTTGAATTGCTAGATGAGCATCAGCAAGTGGCATTTGATCATCTTAGAGTATATCAAAAGCTCATGTCCGGAGGATATAACAAGAAAGTTTGACACTAAGAATTTCAGGTTGGTGACTTTGTTCTAAGAGAGAATCCTAAAAATCAACAGTTTCAAGATAACAAAGGGAAGTTTGAACCCAACTGGCTGGGTCCCTATATCGTTACTGCAACTTTTGGTTCTGGTGCTTATCAACTCTCAACATCGAAAGGAGAATAGCTCCATGAACCAATAAACACCATCCATCTGAAGAAGTTCTTCACCTAAATATTCTCTGCTCCAACAACAAAAAAAAAGTCCTAAAAAAAAAGAAAAAGAAGAAAAAAAAGGAAAAAGAGAGAAAACGCCATGGTGAAAACCTAGTAAATAGGCACCTTGATAAGAAAAAAATGAATCTCTGCCAAGCAGGTGAAAACCTGGTAAATAGGTGCCTCTTGTACTCAAGTGCTCCATCTATCAAAGCAACGTTGGCATTCCCGCTTTCATGCATATTTGCTTTCACTTGTACATATTTCAATCACTTTTGTGACATCCTAGTTCGTTGGAACCCTCATGGCTTGAAACTGATCATTGTCATAGTCTTAGGTTAATTGACAAGAGCACATTACCTATCCTAAGAAGTGTCAACCAAGTCAATTTTACGTCAGTGAAACCTAGTTGTCCACTCTGAGTCAGTTACCTATCTCCTGACTACTGAAGAGTTTTATCACTGAGTTAACAAGCAAAACAACATATCAAAAAACAATCATTAAACAGTTTGAGATGTGCATGGAAATTTTCTTTGTGTGTTGTCTTTTATATTGGTTTTCAATTATTATCTCTGTGAGTAACTAGAGGAAGTCTATTGTGACTAAGAGGAGAAAGGATTGGGGGCATAATATTTTCTTGTTTTCTGCTTGTAGGAATGATCCCAATGATCTGGAAACATCTAAATTAGCTGGGTGTCTATGATAAGAACCTTCACATCAAGGTGGAATCACCTCACATACCTCGACTCCACTTATTTGAATGCTACAGGGAGGTCCATATCATTTCTTTGTTTGTTTTGAGGGAATTTATTTATCATGCAATTGGAGTCCATGAGAAATCTATCCAAGGATATGAACGAAAAAAGGTCATTGCGGACAAGATTATTAATATTGCATATGTAAAGAAAGGAACTCTACTCTGCCTGTTATAATTGTAAAACGTTCAATGATGAAAATTAAGCTTTTCAAATCTAGTGACTAGGTTTAGGTTGCATCTCATTTTGTATTTCATTTTGCATTTTGTGCATTTCGAGTGATTTCGGTATAGTAACAATACTTCCTCTTTGTCTTGAGAATGAGAGTTGGGAGTGTCATCATTTCTTCGCTAAGTGGTCTCTTTTCATCATTTGTCCAATCGAGTACTTGTGTGTTGAGATGTTTAGCTGCATACATAAACATTTCATATAGATTCATACATTCACTATCATTCATTTGCATTCATCTTATTGCATAGAAAAATGAAAACATCACATTATTTACTCATTTGCATTCATCTTATTGCATAGAAAAATGAAAAAATTGCATTATTCATTACTCATTTGCATTATAATTTATTTGCATATGAAAATAAACAAAAATAGACATCCATGATCATTTGCATGCATACATTCATGCTGAAAAGACATGCATACATATAGAATAAAGCATATACAAGACATCTCATAAGCAAATCAACACAAGTATGAGGAAGTCTAATCGGATCTTGTTTATATATCATATCAAGTCTCAAGGTACAAAATGATGTCAAAAGACATATACAAACTCCCATCAGAGCAAGAATCATATAAGCTACAAAAATGGGTGTGTCTACAAAAAAATATCTGAGCTACAAAAAAAGAAATCATCTAGCTCACTCTCTCTTCCTCATTGCCTGGTGGTGGAGGAGGAGCTTGATGTCCGGGATCTTGACGAGGCACCCATGCTCCCTCTAACTATGCCATGTACTACGAGTAGGGTATCACCTACTGTGCAACAAGAACTGCAGCGCTATTTGCTGCCACATAGTAAGCTGCCCTACTAGTCTGGTGAAGGACCTCCTATCACAGGGGCTTTATCTCTGCTCTTAGCATTGCAATCTAGCGATCACGCTCCATCCTCACCTCGGCAATCTGGCGAGCACACTCCATCCTCACCTCAGCAATCTGGCGATCATGCTCGGTCCTCACCTTGGCTAGCTGATGGTCTCGCTCCGCTAGCTGAGTCTGAGCCACTATCAACTATGACTACAGCTCTACAAGACATGCCCTCATCGACCATGCAGCATCTATCCCCTGCTCTCTCGTAGGCTCCCCACCTCCACCTCCACATCCACCTTCACCCTGCTCCTCTCTCTATTGCCAAACATGTCTAGGTGCTGCTCACTCCTCAGTCACACCCACTCGCTCTAGGGATCCGCCCTCACCCCTCTATTGTCCACCCTCAGCTGGCACCCTACTACTGCTAGCACTAGGATCAACCCCACCCCGTCATGGAGCCTCCGCTCTCTGTTCCTAACCCTGCCTTTGGCCCTATCCCTGTGCTGGTGCGGGGGCATCATCCTCAACATCATCAATATGAGGATCCTGCTCACCTGGATCTATAAAACGTGGGAATGGATGCTGCTAAAAATGATCTCTATACTAGGGCAATACCCCCGCATCTGCTACATCATCCATATAATCCCACCTCAGGCGGTGTAACCCTATCAACTCCTACATCACCAAAGCATATGACAACCGTGGAGACCATCCCTGTCTCTCCTTGTCAGCATATCGAGCATAAGCTGTATACTCCTACAAGATCCCCTAAGGTTGGCCATACTGCCTCATCACCTGAGAAACAACGAATAGCTCCACAATGGTTTGTGACCTCTTGATCAGTGGGTGTGTATCAAACAGGGCCCTGCAAACTAGCCGCTAGTCATCCCATGGCTCCAAACCTCTGTATGGTCTCCATATGACGGCTATCAAGTCATCGAGCCGCTATCTCCAAAAATCTATCTTGCCTATATGGGGCTGTGTAATATTTCCAGCATACCTATAAATGAGCGACTGCCCAAGCTCTCTGCTATCAGCTACTATCGGTCGACACATGGGAAGGTGCTCCCAAGCCCACACTTGAAGAATATACACACCAGTAGCCATGCTATGTCCCTGTTTGTATATGATCTCATGCATCTCTCAATACATGTGGGCCAATAAACATGAGCCCCAGCCAAGTCTCTGAGGGGTCTCTATCAACCTCTCTAACATCCAGCCCCATCTGCACTGGAAACCTTGCTGCCCCTTGTCCTACATTAGAAAACAACTTATCAATCCTGCTAGGATGCATGCCAAAGGAGACTCCTCACTGTGCCTTCTCATAAGGATGTCCCAACTCATGGAATGAGTCAAAATATTAGGATCACTAAAGACATTCCTGACTGTGTGCAAACCTTGAAGGTGCCTTGAATCATAATCCACCTAATCCCTAGCAAAAGGGATACAGAGGATCCTGTATACATCCTCAGGAGTGATGGTCAAATCCCCCACCGACAGATTAAATGTGTTATGCTCCGAATGAAACCGCTCTACCAACGTCATGAGCATCCCGTGGTTCACACGGATATCGGGTAATCTCAACAAATGAGTCAAGCCGCACAAATCAACATGAGCCTTCTCAACCTCAGATAAATCTTGCACTAATGTCATCATGGGAGGATACACGCATGTAAATAACATTGGAGGTAATTGAACCTGCAAAAACCCAATAACGACGCATCAGAAAACATTCCAAATGAGCCTACAAAAGAAGTAATACATCATGCAAATCCAACTAAGTCAAATGCAAAATTAAAATTTCATGGTTACATCCTAAAAAATGCTCACTGTCTCTTGAACAACAAAAAAAAGAAAAGAAACATCTCATACGAGTCAGGAATAGCTCTAGTATGAAAAACCAAGCTCAAACAACAAACTTTCAGAACTTGCACGACAAAATGGCCTTTTTACAGACCTGTTGTACAACACATGGGTGGCCCTAGAACGACAAATCTAATGGTTTGAAATGACAAAACAAATTTTGCCAGTTTCTCGTACGAGACAGGTTCCTGTCTCACATGATAAAACTTGATGCCCGATTTCAAACATGCGGAAAACTTGAAAAATGAACAAAAAATTTTAAATTCGAAAACACAAATAGGCTTAAGATCGATCACTTACTGCTAGTTCATAGTTTCGGGGTCGATTATGTCTTCTCTGGCACTCAAATCGATGTTGACGAGTAGAGACCACCATTTTCTTTGCAAAAGGTTTTTGAATTTTCAAACTTGGAGGGTTAAAATGAATTGAAAATGACAGTTTTGTCCCATATATAGCCAAAAACCTAATTTTTCAACTTGCTCCGATGGACACAAAAATTGTACCCTTAGCTAATTTGACCATCCTGAGTCCATTTTTGGGATCGAAATAAAAAATTGAGATCATTTTGCTAGTCAATTTCAAAATTTGGACCACTTAGTGCTCTTTTCATCAAAAGCTCATTCTTTCTTTAAATTGTTCTCAATTTCTCATGAATCAACACTGAATCTCAATTCAATTCCTACAAATCAACTTTGGGCTCAATTTCTTATCAATCAACACAAAAATTTCAAAAAATCCTCTCAATCAATTTGTGCTCAAATCATTATCATCGCTCAAAAATTGCCTATCATCATGAACCCTCGCTATCTTTTGATTTTACTCCCGAGGGGGCATACTCATGACCTTATGACCTCACATTCTTCAATGTCGAGAAAATTTTCAAATCTTCGTCAGAAGTCGAGCAAAAAATCTTTTTCAGCTAAAGAAAATCAATCAAATCCTCATCGCTAGGGGCATCTCATCTTAATCACTTTATATCAGGTTGAGATCTCTCGATCATTTGAATCAAATCAATCTCTAGGGGCATATCAGTTTCATCGCTTCATATCAAGTTGATATTTGTCTTTCATCTGAATCAATCTCTTAACGTTAATCAGTTTCATCGCTTTTCATCAAGCTGATTATTCATTTAAACTCAATCAAGGGTTTAAAGAGTTTCTTCGATCACGTTAAATCTAAGTAGGTGTTCAGTATTCGTTTCTTGATCAAGCTGAATAGTTTATCTTCATCGTGTCTTGATCAATCAAGTTCGAGATCGATTTTTATCATCACTCATTGTGTCTAGTTCAATCAAGTTCTAGATCAACAAGATCCGCTTCTTGATCAATCAAGTTCAAGTTCGGTATCTTTTGTTTTCTATCGTTCCTAGTTCAATCAAGTTTGGGATCGGTATCGCTTTAATCAGACTTCATTCAGCTTTGTCACTTTGAATCAAGCTAAACACCTCACTTTTCATCTAGTTCATGATCAATCAAGTTCAGAACTGGCATCTCCTAGACATCAACTATTCTTTGAACCAACGCGCTACTCACACATTAATTCAAAGAGGGACAAATGTAATACCCTAAAAATGGTCATCTAAACCATGAGCCCCTAATCTCGACAACGTCACCAAGGTCCTAACCAAAGGCAATTAAATAAATCTTGAGCACACAATTAATTCTTTTATCATCAAATGTCACATGGCAAATTAATCACTCAACATTAATTAAATATTTATTTACTTAATAGATCATTCCAAGTAAATCATTTAAAAAAATTATCTTATTTATTTTATTGAATCTCCTTGCATATTTAATTAAATAAATCAATTTTCTATTAAATCATCAATAAGAGGAATTAATTTAAATTAAATAAATCAATTGAGCACAAATCTTCAAAAATGGAAATAAATCAAAAAAGGAATTAATTGAGAAAAGAAATCAATTGGAAACAATCTTGAAAAACAATTTAAAAATTGATAAATAATCTCAAAGAAAGCAATTAAAACAATTAAATCTCAAAATTGAATGAAATAGAGAATAAATCAATTTTTTTTTATTTTATCTTAATTCAATTTCCTTTAAAATTGAGAAAAGCATCCAATCACATCAATTCACCTAGATTGTGCTTCCTCTTGGAAAATCTTGACCGCTCATCATCATTTGATCTTAGTTGTTGGTTTCTTTCTGAATTTTCTATAAATTCAGGCTCATCTCTCATTTAAAAGAGGCTGGAGAATACATCGTTATTATACTGTTTTTGCTCTAGGATTTCATTGATAATTGCATATTAATTATTTCACATTGATTAAATCATTTAGCTTAATATTGCTTAAATCTTGTTAGATTAATATTGCATCCATCTAGCATTCATCATGTTCATATAGATAAAATCCTTTGTCTTGATGTTTTCTAGTCACTGGTATTGCTTATAAATCTGAGAGCAATCATATACTCGCATCTTTTAGAAGGCAATGGGTCGATTTGTTATGGTTTATTATTCATTGATTATATCTGATTAACCATGCATGTAATGACTTAATTGAAGTGTTGTGATTGCAGATACAGACCACTTTTCACACACACACATATACCTCTATATCCCTCTTTACAAACCTTTCTCTCCCTCCCTACTAGATTATCTTTCTATTCATACATCTCTCTTCTACCCTCTCTCTCTCTCTCTCCCTCCCACCATCTCTCTCTCTCCACCCCCGACTCCTTCCTTCTCTACTTTTATCTCCCCTCTATCCTCTCTCTAATACTTAATCTCACTCTTTCCTTTCTCTAAAAATCTAGACATATCTCTCTACCTCTCTCTCACATCCTTAATTCTCTACTCTCTATCTTATATCTCTCTACACACCTCCCCCCACTCCCTACCTACCACTATTTCTCTACATATACCTCTCTCTCTCTCTCTCTATATATATATATATATGTATACCTTTCTCTTCCTCCCTACTAAATTATCTTTCTATACATAAATCTCTCTTCCACCCTCTCTCTTGACCTCTCCCTCCTTCCCTTTCTACTTTTATCTCCCCTCTATCCCTTCTATACCTCTCTATCTCTCTTTCTTCTCTCCCAAACTTTAGACCTATCTCTCTACCTTTCTCTCACATCCTTAACTCTCTACTCCCTTTCTCCTCTCTCTCCACACCTCCCCTCACTCCCTACCTACCTCTATTTCTCTACATACACCTCTATATCTCTTTATATACATTTATCTCCCTCGTAACCAACTTATCTTTCTCTACATACATCTCCCTCTCTCTACCTCACCACACCTCCCTCCTTCCATGTCTAATTTTATCTCCCATCTACCCCCTCTCTACCTCTCTCTCACATTGTTAAGTTTCTACTCTCTATCTCCTCTCTCTCCACACACCTCCCCTCACTCCCTACCTTCCTATATTTCTCTACATATACCTCTCTATCTCTCTCTACTTACCTTTCTCTTTGTACCTACCTACTTATCTTTCTCTACATACATCTCTCTTACACCCTCTCTCTCTTTCTTTCTCCCTCTCTCCCTCTCTCCCTCTCTCTCTCTCTCCAAAAATTTAAACATATCTCTCTGCCTCTCCCTCACTTCCTTAACTATCTAATATTTGTCTCCTCTCTCTCTATACACCCCCCCTCACTCCCTACCTACCTTTATTTCTCTACATATATCTCTTTATCTCTCTCTATGTACCTTTGTCTCCCTCCCTACCAACTTATCTTTCTCTACATACATCTCTCTTCCACCCTCTCTTTCTCTCCACTCCTCCCTCATTCCCTCTCTACTTGTATCTCCCCTCTATCTCCTCTCTACCTCTCTAAATCACTCTCTACTCTCTCTCCCAAAATCTAGACCTATCTCTCTACTTCTCTCTCACATCCTTAACTCTCTAATCTTTGTTTACTCTCTCTCTACACACCACCCTTGACTCCCTACCTACCTATATTTCTCTAAATATACCTTTCTATCTCTCTCTACATACATTTCTCTCCCTCTCTACCAACTTATCTTTCTCTACATACATCTCTTTCTGCCTCATCACCCCTCCCTGCTTCCCTGTATATTTTTATCTTTCTATCGTCTCTCTACCTCTTTATCTCACTTTCTCCTCTCTCTCCCAAAATCTAAACCTATCTCTCTACATCTCTCTCACATCATTAACTCTCCACTCTCTATCTCCTCTCTCTTTGCACACCTCCCCTCAATCCCTGCCTACCTCTTTATCTCTCTCTAAGTACCTCTCTCCCTCCCTACCAACTTATCTTTCTGTACATACATCTCTCTTCCACCCTCTATCTCTTTCTCCCTCCCACCCTCTCTCTTTCTCTCTCTAGACACTTGCGCTCACTCCCTACCTACCACTATTTCTCTACTTGTACCTCTCTATCTCAACATATGTTTCTCTCCCTTCCTACCAACTTATATTTATCTACATACATCTCTCTTCCACCCCCCTCTCTCTCCCCTTCCAACTCTCTCCCCCTCTCTACCTATCCATCACTCTCTACTTTCTATCTCCCCTCTCCTTCTCTTTCTATCAATCTATCTCCCTAATCTCTCTCTTTATCTCCCCTCTCACTCTCTTTACCTACCCCTCCCACCTTCCCTCTCTTCTTTTATCTCTCCTCTCTCTCTCTCTCTCCCAAAATATGGACCTATCTCTCTACCTCTCTCTCACATCCTTAACTCTATGCTCTTTGTCTCCTCTCTTTCTCTACATACCTCCCCTCACTCCTTACCTACTTCTTTTCTCTACATATACCTCTTTATCTCTCTCTATGTACCTCTCTCCCTCCATACCAACTTATCTTCCTCTACACATATCTCCTTTTCACCCTCTCTCTCTCCATCTCTACCCATCCCACTCTCCCCTATCTACCTATCCATCTCTTTGTACTTCTTTCTATCTCCCCTCTTCCTCTCTTTCTATCCATGTCCCCAAATATACTCTTTGTATCTCCCCTCTCAATCACTCTACCTACATATCCCTCCCTCCCTCTCTAGTTTTATAGAGACTAAGTGGGGAGATATAAATTAGAGAGATATGGATAAATAAAGAGTGGTAGGGAACAAGATGTAGAGAGATAGAGATGGAAAGGAGTTCATAGAGAGAGAGAGAGAGAGAGAGAGAGAGAGAGAGAGAGAGAGAGAGAGAGAGAGAGAGAGAGAGAGAGAGAGAGAGAGAGAGAGAGAGAGAGAGAGAGAGAGAGAGAGAGAGAGAGAGAGAGGTATATGCAGAGAAATAGAGGTAGGGACAGAGTGAGGGGAGGTGCATAGAGAGAGGAGACAAAGAGTAGAGAGTCAAGGATGCGAGGGAGAGGTAGAGTTATAGGTCTAGATTTTGGGAGAGAGAGGAGAGAGTGCGATAAAGGTAGAGAGGAGATATAGGAAGAGTAATATGGAGAGAGATAGGTTTAGAGATCAAGGGAGATAAAGAGTGATATTGAGAGAGTGAGAAAATGTTAAATATAACTTAAAGTATAAATCACATTTTAATATGTATTTTATTGAAATGTGACTTATAATTAAATATTATAATTCATGTATATAAATGCCATTTTCAATACAAAAAATAAATAATATAAAAATGCTATATTTCATGTATATATTAAGTCATTTTTAATATAAAAATAAACAATATCCCGTTTATGAAATGAGATCCCATTTTGTTTTTGAAACATGATCCCATTTTTTAAATGATATCTTATTTTTTACTAAATGAGATCCCATTTCAAAAAGAATTAAATTCTAGCAGCAATTTTTGCTTTGGATTTTGCTTCAAAAAAAGGCATGGGGAGCCAACTCTAAGCCTTAGACTTGGTTTGACTTGCAACTTGAAGGCAACGTCACTGTCCATACAAAATATTGACTTTGGACATATATCTAAAGACCTTTTTTGCAAAAAAAATTTAATGAAATTAAAACCCATTATAAATAAGATTGTGTAGATTTCAAATATGTATTTTTTTTCAATTGGATTAATTTTACTATTTTTAAAATAATTTTTAATGAAAAAGATCCATAAACTTGACATAATAGGTTTTCTTATTTTTTAATAACTTTTTTGTTTTTATTTTTTTTTTATTTTTTTTTATATGACATCAAACTATAGACAATTATATACACTTAAAAAAAATAGAATAAAAAAAATGATAAGTAAGTTTAAGTTAGGTTATACTTGTTGTACACGTGGGGTTGTCAAAATAGCAATTATGCCCAATAAAAAATTAACAAACAAAAAATCTTCAGAAAAAAATATATAAAGTTTTAAAATTGAAGGATCAACTTTATATCATTATAATTAATTTTTTATGTATTTATGTATAATCTAATAAAATTACCTTATCCACTTTGTAGGTCTCTAAATCACCTTTCCAACGCTTGTAGAAAATCAAAATTTCAATAAGAAACACACAAGTTATGCCCATTTTACTAAAGTATGCTTTTTAGGCTAAATAAAACGAATATCCATTTTTGAAATGATTGTTTGTTTTTTAAAACATGACATCACAACGATGGTATTAGGAAATGGATATTATTATTAATAGATATCCATTTTGGTTTGGTATTTACAAACCAAATTTAGATTTTACTTAACCTGGATGCAAAACGTTAAAGTAGAATTTGGCATGTTTGACAAAGAAAAAATGAGTTTTTTTCTCACTGCCCCTTTTTGGCCCCCCATGATCTTGCACTCATCAAACATCTCTCCACAATTATAGGTCTTACAAAACAAATTTCAACATCATCATCATGTATGGACAAGTATCAACACCAATTGTCTCATCGACACACATTTGACAGAGAAACTCCTAGTCACTATTTTTGACATAACTTACCATCAATCATGGCATCATAGCCAGCTCAGCATGGATATCAACACCAAGAGTGTGATCTTCAACCATGAGTCATCTACATTCTATATTAATGGCACCACATGTATGATAGAGCAACCAACCATTTGATCATATGCAATTCTTATACGTGACAACACCTAATACTGAGTGTAGACATCAACACAAAGAAGGTGGACATCCGCAACAAGGAACACTTTCAACCATCAACCATCTACAGATTCATCTGAATCGATAATCACCTTATTATTATCTAAGATACCAATCTACACCATATCAACAATATGTACTTCCATCATCAACATAACATCAATAACAACATCTAGTCATCAATTATAATAACCAATTGTCTCCACATAGCTATGCACACAATTGAACCATGTGATAAGAATGACAATAAATACCAACAATAAACAATTGACAACACTAATAGACACAACAAAATACATCAACAACATATCCATCACTAAAGGGTTGACACTAATAAACATCATAATTTTACTAACAACAATCTCCAATATCCTCCTAAGCACTTAGTCAATAATCTCTCCACAATCTGACAATCACAACACAATACACAAGTTGATGGTTGACATCAATAACAACACCAAGTCATCAATGATAACAAATACCAACAAGAAGGTTGCTCTAGTGTTATTTAAGCTAAGCTAAAGAGTAGTGATGACATCCACATTTTATGGAATTATTCCCTCAAATAGATTATACATCATTTTCATATGTTATAAAAAAATAAAGGATGGAAACATCTCGATTACTACAATTAGATTGTGGATGAAATCCCTTCTCTAGCATTGAGCAATTGCACATAGGGATTATGCTTCAGGCTTGATTACCTAATATTTGACAATTTTTGCAACACATGTTTCTCTTAGTTTTAGGAGGCTCACTTTGTACCTAGGGTTTGTAAGCACGTGGTGGCTCCTTAAGCATCTATTGATGTTAGTTTGTGACATTTCTTTTGATAATAATAATAATTTTAGTCATTCCAACAAATATGTTAAAGCTAAATTCATTCAAGTTAACATCACTATTGAAATTAATAAAGAGTAGTTGGGTTGTGGTTTTGTGTTATTTTTTAGCATTTCGATGACATTCTCATCCATTTCTGCATATTCTTTTTCAGAATAATATTATCGTATTAGATCTGATCTTGTAATAAATATGGACATTGTGTTGATTGACATTAAATCCTGTAGAAATATACTCTTAAGGATATTACAATAATATCTTAGATTATAATACTAATATCGTAGGTGTTGTTACTTTTAATGCTCCAAATCAAAATGTTCTTAAAGTAAATGTTCCTTCTAGTGTTAAAATCATAAACAATTGTGTGACAATCAAATGATTCCATGATGTATTTAACTAATAAAGTAATCTCTTTAAATAGTACTTTGACAATGAATTGTTGTACACATGCTTTTCTTCATAATATACAAGAATGAGCAAGCTGCCATGAGGTCTATCTCTGTCAAACAACCAGAAAAAGACAATAATATTTGTGAACTAACAAGTACCTGGACACCCAAAACAATCCTAATGTGTGGATTAGTGTGATTTGTTAGTTCATCATGATTGCAGATGCCATAAAAAGTAATAAAAGATGGCTTTATTTTTCTAGTTGAACAAGATTGTCAAATGCTTTGTTTGTGTAGGGAAATCAACCAAAAACAATGTTATCTTAACTAGGATGCCTTGCTGTTAGGTCTACTTCTAGGGCTTTGTCATAGGCTTCCTCTCATTGTATCATGTGAAGTTTTGTGGGGACTTATTTGTACACACATGATTTTCTTCTCAATAAACAAGAATTAGCAAGCCACCACATGGTCGATCTCTGTCAAACAACCAAGAAAAGATAATAATATTTGTGAACTAACAGAAGGTCCCTTGACACCCAAAAGAGCCATAATGTGTCACCATCATATGGATGCTTACATATTCTCTATAATAAGTTTATAAAAGCAAGTAGAAGTGTCTTCCACCAAGTAGGTTCTACAATCTACTCTTGTCAACCACAGGCTATTTTCTAGTTCGATAGTCATTACAGGCATTCTTTTCCTTTCTAATTTATGGATTTAGTAAATTGGTTAATTGACAAACTAGGTTTAGAAAAACAAGTACATGGTAGGCTCTGCAATCTAGTCTTGCCAACCACAAGGCCATACTTAGAATGCCTCTCTAATTTATGGATTTAGTAAACTTATTAATTTTAATGACAAACCAGGCTTAGAAAACCACAGGGCCATTTTTAGAATGCCTCTCTAATTTATGGAATTAGTAAACTGATTAATTTTTGTGACAGACCAGGCTTAGAAAAACAAGTAGATGTGCCTTCCACCAGATAGGTTTTTCAATCTACTCTTGACAACCACATGGCCACTTTCCATCTCCATAGTCAGTATAATACTATAAAGCATTCTTTTTCTTTTTAATTTATGGATCTAGTAAATTGGTTAATTTTCAGACAGACTAGAGTTAGAAAAATAAGTAAATGTTCTTTCCACCAAGCAGGCTATGCAATCTTCTCTTGTCAACCACATGCTAGGCTATGCAATCTTCTCTTGTCAACCACATGCCATTTTATAGCTCAATAGTTAGTACAGGCATTTTTTTCTTTGTAATTTATGGATTTAGTGAACTGGTTAATTTTTATGAAAATCTAGGCTTATAAAACAAGTGTAGATGTGTCTTCCACCAACTAAGCTTTGAAATTTACTATTGTCAATCACAGGCCATTTTGCAACTCAATAGTCAGTATAAGTATTCTTTTCCTTTGTAATTTATGGATTTAGTTAATTAGTTAATTGTTATGACAAACTAGGTTTTAAAAAACAAGAAGATGTGTCTTCCACCAAGTAGGCTCTGCATTCTACTATTGTCAACCACAAGCCATTTTGCAACTCAATAGTCAGTATAAGCATTCTTTTCCTTTCTAATTTTACGGATTTAATAAACTGGCTACTTTTTATGACAAACTAGGCTGAAAAAACAAGTCGATGTGCCTTCTACCAGGTAGGCTTTGCAATCTACTCTTGTCAACCATGGGCCATTTTGCAGCTCACTAGTTAGTACAAGCATTCTTTTCCTTTCTAATTTATGGATTTAGTAAACTGGTTAATTTTTATGATGAACTAGGCTTAAAAAAACAAGTAGATGTGCCTTCCAACAAATAGGCTCTGCTATCTACTCTTGTCAACCAGAGGCCATTTTGCAGCACAACAATCAGTACAAGCATTATTTTCCTTTCTATTTTTTGAATATATTAAACTGGTTAATTTTTATGACAAACTAGGCTTAAAAAAACAAGTAGATGTGCCTTCCACCAACTTGGCTCTGCAATCTACTCTTGTCAACCACGAGCCATTTTCCAGCTCAATAGTCATTACAAGCATTCTTTTCCTCTCTAATTTATGGATTTAGTAAATTGGTTAATTTTTTAACAAACTAGGCTTAGAAAAACAAGTGGACGTGCCCTCCACCAACTAGGCTTGGCAATCTACATTTGTCAACCACAAGTAATTTTGCAGCTCAATAGTCAGTACAAGCATTCTTTCCTTTCTAATTTATGGATTTAGTAAACTGGTTAATTTTAATGACAAAACTAGGCTTAAAAAAAAAAAGTAGATGTACCTTCCACCAACTAGGCTCTGCAATCTACTCTTGTCAACAACAGGCCATTTTCGAGCTCAATAATTAGTACAGTCATTCTTCTCCTTTCTAATTTATGGATTTAGTTAAGTGATTAATTTTTAAGATGAACTAGGCTTAGAAAATCAAGCAGATATGCTTTCCACCAAGCAGCCTCTTCTGCAATCTAGTCTTGTCAACAACAGGTCATTTTCCAGCTCATAGTCAGTTTAGGTAGTTTTTTCCTTTCTAATTTTTGGATTTAGTGAACTGGTTGATTTTTATGATAAAGTAGACTTAGAACAATAAATAGATGTGCCTTCCTCCAAGAAGGCCCTGCAATCTACTCTTGTCAACAACAGACCATTTTCCAGCTCATAGTCATTTCATGCATTCTTTTCCTTGTTAATTTATAGATTTCGTGAATTGGTTGATTTTTTATGACAAAATAGACTTAGAACAACAAATAGATGTGCCTTCCACAAACAACTTCTTCAACCTACAAATTATGTATTTTCTCTTGCAGATTTTGCAAACTCGGGTAAGTTTGCCTCGCTTACATTTATATTATTTGTGTTTCTGCTTTATACATTGATACTATCATACTGTCCCTTTTTAAAGTTTTTGACTCATTTACCTCAAGGCCTTAGCCTATATTCACATATTTACAGAAAAGTGATAAGAAAACAAAACACAATTACATTAAACTGCTATATGACAAAAGCAAGAGCATTGATGGGAAGTGTTGATGTGTGTTTTGACACACCCACCAATAGTCAGGTAGTTTATGCAAAAACTCACCACCTCTCTTGAAAACTAACGAGTTTGGTAGTACTCACTACCCCATGGTCTCTGTAGTCGGGTCTCGATGGTGATGGATAGCCCAATAGTTGATGTGGTTATACCTATAAAGGGGCATGCTGGTTAGAACTAAATCTCGCTGGTTACGGATAATTGCACTTCCTCTTTTTTGTATTTTATGATTTAAGATTTTCTAGGGAAATAAAATGCGAAGCGTGAATGGGAAACACGAAAATAATAAAAAAGACCAATATAATGACAACTTAATGAACCACTCAATCAGTTCCCTGCAACCCAAGCAATTATCAATTATTATCCAAGTTAGCATTCAACAACGGACCTCCCACAAACCTGCAAAATCATCAATTTCACAAGTCTATGGAAATAAAAAATCATCAACAATATGGCCTATCATAATAGTTCTAATATACCACTGACGTGCGCAATATGATTCACAGAGCAATAAACAAAAAAATGTGTAAACCACGTTGCCAACTTAAAATAATAGACGTTACCAGATTACACAGAACAATTTGGTAGAATATAAATGTAGATCAGGCAATCTACAAGATGCTTTTCATATTAATCTCCATGAATGTATATCAAAAATAACTCAAAATTCTTAACAATCTGAAAAATATTCTAAAATCTCTAATTGGACCTCAAATCATCAATTTGTGGACCCTTACAAATGAATCTAACTTCTCAATTTGTAGAAGTTTTCCACCCTACTATCTAGGAAATAACTCTACCCTAAATTAAGAACTAAAGTTAGGAGTCGCAGTTCACTTGCGAGTTTCTGCTTGGACACTCCACTTAACAACTACAAAACGGACACTACATGGGCACTACGAAGACCATGCTGGTTGAGCCACATTTTCGTAATCATGCAGGATTTCTTTCAAAATTGGGACTTGAGTAGGAGCATCATTTTTAAAACACAAGAAAAATCTTTTCTATCTTTAGCAATTGTGTGCTTAACTTTTCATTTCTTGGTAAAAGCTTTAAAATTTTCAATTATACATGCAACTGCTTGGACTGGAGGATTAGCTACATGTTTAATTCTAAATTTATATTTCTTCAAAACCTCATCTACATGTGCTCCTTTATCCTCTAACTCCTTCACCATATCCACCACCTCTTGACACCGAGTAATCAACTGTGTATATCTATCCATAAGGGCAACATCGAACTAGGCAGCAGGCCTTAGGTACTGTGGCTCATATGCATTCCACTGATTCAAAACTTATTGTTGGTCCATTATTCTGGTATCAACTATTATGAGGCAAAAAGGTCCCAGTATATTCCTCAAAAAAATTTCATATGACAAAATTTCCCTGAGGAGAGGGTCCCTAATGTCAGTCATATCCTTGATATACTACTGATACATCTCTATCTTCAGCTCCAAAATGTATACATAGGATCAACCTTTCACTGAATATGTCTTCTGATTCACCCCCTTCTCCCTCTAGTAGCTGTTTCTACTCAAGATCATCTTCTTCTTGATCGGAGCCAGTCTCAACGTTTCTAACTCTGACCCCTTCAGTAGTGGATGTGAAGCCTTGCACTGCGGGCAGCCCTGCAAATATATTGACTACTAGTGGTGTAAGAGAAGTGGTACTTGGAACACTTGTTGTAGCTATTGAAGGTGGTTGAGTGGGTATCTTCTCAGTGGATTCTACATTCTCTTCTTGTTCCAAGGTACCCTCTCCTTCGCCTTCTTCAATAGTTCAGACTCCCTCATCTTTTCTTGGAGTTTCTTTAATAAGTCCTCAGTTCTTTCCTAGGGCTTGTCTTCCTCACCTAGGTTGGTGGAGGTATTCTGCCTTGAGGCTGACCTTGTCTTTCGAGCGTATTCCTTATGGCCCCTTGACTGAGGTACTCCTGAGGTGGATTCCTTTTGTTTTGTTTTTGATATGCTGGGTCTTACCCTTTGGCCTAACCATTGTTTAGTCCTATTGATGATTGCATGGGAGACCTTCTCCATATTTGTATCTTCAATTGTAGACCACTTTACTGGGGAGAGGGTCCTCTTATCTATACTAGATTCTCTATAGATAGGATCAAGTAACTCTCCATCATCCCTCATGGCTTGAGGGAGGTTAGTCTCATTACCAAAATCTCTTACCTATGGGACATATAACCTATTATAGTTCTTTTCCCTCACCTAAAAACTATCTTGTAAGTTGGCCCAAAAATCTTCTAGGCTCAGCCTGTGCCCCTCATATGCCTTAGGCATGGCTTGTTTGAGTTTCCCGTAGGGATCATAACATTCCCTAGCATGATCATATTCTTTCAAGTTTAAATCTTGAAGCTCTTGTTCCGGTTTGCCACTTGTATTCTGGAACAGGCAAAGTATCCAATAGACACTCACAAATCAATTCTTGTTTTATGTTTCAATGACAACAATGACTGGAGGCCTACAAGATGCCTTACATATTCTAGTAGAATCACCCTATCATTACAATAACAAGGCAGGAACATTGGGTTCCCTATGAATCCACTAACCTTGATGTAAGTGGAGCGTGGGTTTTCGATGAACCAACATGCCCACTCTCGGATGATAGCCATAGCCTCTGGGCTAATCCGATATCTTGCATCCCATGCCAATTTGATGATTATTGGGAAAACAAAGGCATCATTAACTCTCTTGAAATGCACCTTAGCATTAGCTAGAGTGAGTTGGGAATAATACTCCCATATCTTCCTCTATTCTTCCTTCTCTCCCAATTGTCCTTCCACCTGTAAGCCTGAGAATTTTCCAGCTCTGGCAACTACCCAGATAACATATGATGTGAAGAAGAATTTTTGTGTGTGCTACACGTCTTTCATCTGCTTACAAATATTATCAGAAAGGATATGTGTCTAGTCACAGTATTGTTTCCCTATTAAGATAGTGCTCATGAAATAGAACATCCAAGGATGCAAGTGCGTGCAGTCCGGCTTGCCAAAGGCCCTGCTGAGCATAATGATCAGGTCCTTTTGGGGTTCTTTGAAATCTGCCCTCAAGATCTTTATTGCCTTAAGCTCTATCTATCTTTCCTCTTCTAGCCAATTGGAATTCATGTGCCTCTTATTGGCTGATATTTTGTCATTCCATGCCTTTAAGACCTCTTCTTTAGTTAGCAGAAATAATTCTTCCCTAGTGGGGATACCAAAGACGAATCCAAGCATATCTGGGGATAAGTCTACAATTTTTTTCCCCTATGCATCTGTGTATTTTCTAGTCTTCTGGATTGAAAAATGGGGCAATGGCCATTATTAATTCTTGTGCCTGCAATGATTGTGGGAATACAGTGGCCTTTACCAGACCGGATCTCTTGATTCTTCAGTGGAGGGCCTCTAGGCTTGGTTTATTCAATTGAGTTTTGATATCTTCTATTTCTATATGACCGACTTTAGTGTCTTCAACCCATCTGATTCGATCCTCAAGCTTTGAGACATGGACCTGTCCCTGGTAATGGTACTTCATGGTAGCTGCGAGTCTATCAATTTCTTTGCCTATTTTGCTGGTGGATGAGTCCATCCAAGCACTTGCACCTGCAAGCCAAACACAAATTTTCAGTCTCCAAAATTAACAATAAACCTTAATTTGCTTCGGGACTTTGGGGTCCCGAGTTAGGCACAAGGGGAGAAGGCTTGTAAATCTGAGGATCCGGGGTTCTGAGGTTAGGTCTATACAAAATCCTCTTGGAACTCTGGGGTTCTAGGTTCATGGAATGTGGTGATCCGGAACTCTGGGGTTCCGAGGTGGTGGGAAGGTAAGGCACCCGGAACTCTGAGGATCCAGGGTTGAAAATGGGAACCACCTGGAACTTTGGGGAACCAAGGTTCCAAGGTTGAAAATGAGAACAACCTAGAACTCCAGGGATCTGGGGTTTTGGGGTTGAAAATGGAAAACGCTTGGAACTCCAGGGATCCAGGGTTCTAGGGTTGAGAAATGAAATCGCCCGAAACTTTGGGGATCCGGGGTTCCGGGATCAAAACTAGGGCACACAAAACGAATGCAAAAATGAAAAAAGAAAACAAACAAAAAAGGAGTGGAAAGGAAAAATAACCAAGAAAACACGACAAGGGTGAGAAAATTCACCAACCTGGTGAATCGAAGTGCCCTAAAATGCCAAAGAAAGCTCGAAGGTCTAGAAGTTCGCGACTTGGAGCTCAAGAGGAGGAATTGTGGATGCACAAATAAAATTTCAAAGTCCATTATCTCTATTTATAACCCCCCCGAACTCATCCATATGAAGGCATTAAACACAACCTTGGGACTCTAGGGTCCCGAGGTTCCGAGCTCGACAAAAGGAAAAGAACATCGCAGCCTGGAACTCTAGGGGTCCAAGGTTCCGAAGCAGGAAGCACAGACAACCTTGAGACTCTGGGACTCCGAGGTTCCGAGGTCAAAAGGAAAAATGACCTCGGGACTCCGAGAACCCAGAGTTCTGAGGTAAAAAGACAAAAAAACCTTGGGACTCTAAGATTCCAGAGTTCTGAGGTTAAAAACCAAAAAGGACCTCAGGACTCCAGGTTTCTGGAGTTCCGAGGTAAAAAGACAAAAAGACCTCGAGACTCCGGAACTCTGGGGTTCCAAGGTCAAAACCAAAAAGGACCTTGGGACTCCGAGATTCTGGAATTCTGAGGTAAAACCAAAAAAAGACCTAGGGACTCTGAGATTCCGAAGTTCCGAGGTAAAAAGACAAAAAGACCTCGGGACTCTGGGGTTCTGAGGTCAAAACCAAAAAGGGCCTCGGGACTCCGAGATTTTGGAATTCTGAGGTAAAACCAAAAAAAGACCTCGGGACTCTGGCATTTCAGAGTGCCGAGGCAAAAAAAACCCAAAAAAGACTTCGAGACTCCGAGACTCCAGAGTTTAGAGGTAAAACCAAAAAGGGGACCTCAGGACTCCGGGACTCCAGGGTTCCGAGGTCAAAAGACAAAAAGAAAAGAAAAAAAACAAAGGGGGGCCCACGTTTCGACTCAAGGAGGCTAATGGGGAAATAGATATGCTGGGCATAACAAATGACGACTATCTGGGAAAAA
The DNA here is from genome assembly GCF_030272615.1 of Cryptomeria japonica. NCBI lineage: Eukaryota > Viridiplantae > Streptophyta > Pinopsida > Cupressales > Cupressaceae > Cryptomeria > Cryptomeria japonica. Next base: position 248,439,735 of record NC_081405.1, read on the forward strand.
TGACTATAGGCAATTTAGAACTTCAGAATCTCTGGTTAAATCGACACTTAAGGCTATTATCATTCAAAAGGATGTATAAGAGTAAAAGATGAGTGAAGCAATGAAAAAACAACCAAGACGAGAAATATACATGATTAACTCTTAAGTGTGTTTGTATGATTTGTTACCCCATCATTTCAATAATGTAAATAATCAGAGTAAACTAGACGCAAGCTACATAGGTGAAGTCATTAACCATGTTTCATGCAAGGCTTTTGTGGGCATAGCTCTACTACCAGTCAGCCATCTATAGCCCCGACAGAGATACCTCTGGTTCCCGTCAAACAGTGCTCCACTGCCAGCCAGGCATCCATAGCCCCGGTGGAGGTTACTTGAAACACCCATCTAAGTTACTTAAGAGGATCATTTCTTTCTTCTTCTTTCTTTTTTTTTGAAAACATTATAGGATATAGAGAATGATTTCCTTATTCAATAACCGTTTAAGAAACTCTCAAACATTGAAGTTCGATAACTGGGTTGGGAGCCACAGTGGATAACATGAAACGACTTGACTTCGGATTTTTCACTTGACAACCAGTTTATCTGCTATCTCACAAAACTTTCTTGATGTATCTTAATGTGACAATAGTGCTAAGTTTATCAAGCTATCCTTTTCCAAATTGAAAGTCAAAACTCACCTCATACTTAAACGTTTATATACCACTTTGAACGAGTATAGACAAAGATTTCAAACTTAACCAAATGACAAAGAAATCATAAATAGCAGAGAGTCAAAGTCTCTCAGAATTTGGCAAGATGTTATAAAAAGGATACCTATTTCCTTTTAGAATCTTTAAGAACAAAACATGTATACCCCGACCCAATAAACAAAAGGGAAAACACATAACAAGGCCCAAAAAACACAAAGCACAACCAAAAAGAAAAATAGTTAACTACTATATACAATAGGTCAAGCTTTATTGAGGATTCAGTCAAAGTAGTGCTTGAGGAACTGACCATTGATGGGCAATGGTACCAGTTCTCCAGTCAATGAGCTCAACCTAAAAGTGTTCTCGCCTAGAATTTCAGCTATTTGGTAAGGACCTAGGCACAACCTTTCAAACTTGTGATGATCACCTTTCTTTTCCTTGGCCTTGTCCCATAAAATAACTAGGTCAGAGATCCAAAAAGCCTTCACCTTAGGCCTTTTATCAAACCATCACTTCTCAATGGCTTGATGCTTGGCAAAGTGTTGTAGCGTATTAATCCTTTTTTCATCAAGCCTTAATAAGTTTAAGAGGCAAACCTCTACCTGATCCTCGATGTCAAGTTCTTTCAATAATTGGAGGACCAGTATTTACAAGTTGATTGAGAAAATAGGGGTCTGGCCATAAACAAGGTAATATGGAGAAGTTCCCAAGGCAACTTTTACTCTGGTTCGATCAGCCCATAAGGCGTATCTTAATTGATTATGCCAATCCCTGGGGTTTTTCTCAAGTAGCTTTTTGATGACATCTAGGATGTTCTTGTTCGTGGATTCAACTACCCCATTACCTTGCAGATAATAATTGGATGAAAATTTTAATATCACTTTATATTCATATGACCATTACATCAACTGTGTGGAAGTAAAAGCAGAGCCATTATCACATACCAGAGAAAATGGCATACCAAACTTGGCAATGATGTGTTCTTCAATAAATTTCAGGACTACCTCAGCAGTAGCATTTTGACATGCAATGGCTTCTGTCCATTGGGTACAATAATCTATTGTTGTAAGAATAAACTTATGTCTTGCAGATGAGTTAGGGTTTATAACACCTATCAAATCTAGTGCCCATTGAGAAAGACGCCTTACCTTGAACACTGGTTGGAGAGGCATAGAGGGATCTTTCTCTGGAGGCTCCAGTTTGGCACGTATGGCAATGACGAACATGCTCATGAGTATCCTTAAATATTCTAGGCCAATAATAACCATCTTTCAAGATCTGATGTGTAGTAGCATCCGCTGACCCATGACTTGTGCCATATTTCCCATGAAATTCCTCAATCATCTTATGGGCTTCTTGATGATCTAGACACCGTAGGTAAATACCTTCATAATTATTTCTATAAATTGTTGAACCTTTGATCATATAATTGGCACTTTTGAGCCTTAATTCTCGTCTTTGCATGGCTATCAACCCCTCAAGACACCTATTATTCAACAATATAAATACCAAATCGGTACACTAGAGGTCCTGAGTGAATGATTCCAACGTATACTGCTAGCACTAGATTTGAGGGATGGTAGTCACCATGGCCTGAGATAATCCTTGGCCTCAGACTAACTTCATCAGATGCATCTCCAAATAAAATTCTTGCAATATTGCCATCCATTTTCCTTGATGTTCTCTTAGCTCAAATTGTATGAGTAGTGACTTTACTACTTGGTCTGGGAAAATCACATAAATTTTACTCCTCAAGATGTAATGTCTAAACTTCTTGACCTCTCTTACCAATGTGAAGGCTTGTTTCTCAAGAGCAAAGTATCTTACCTTAACACTTTTGAAAGGAGAGCTAATAAATGCAATAGGTTTCTCATCTCCTAATTGTCTTTGTGTCAAAACGGCAGCTCCTGAGTGTAGCAAAGCAAAAGAATATATGTAAAAATGGCAGTGTGTAATCAGGGCTAGTTAGTACAAGAGCTTCAATGATAGATTTCTTAATCTGGGCAAAAACCTCTTTTTCTTCAGTTGTCCACTCAACCTTAGCATCCTTCTTCATCATTTCATTTAAGGGCTTGACTATTTCTGCAAACCCAGTAATAAACTTTCTGACGAAATTGATCTTCCCAATGAAAGATCTCATCTCTTTTTTACTGTCGGGCATTTGTAACTTCAATAATGCTTCTACCCGATCTGGGTCTATGGATATCCCCCTCTCAGAGATTATGTGGCCAAGTAGCTTTCCTTTAGCCACTCCAAACACACATTTCTTGGGGTTAAGGGAAATCCCATATCTTCGACATCTCTCCAATACCTTTTGGAGGTGGTCAGGGTGATCTTCTCTGACCTTGGAAAATATCGTCAAATTGTCCATGTAGATAATAATGAATTTTCCAATCAGTTCCTTGAAAGTTGTAGCCATTGCTCATTGGAAGGTTGACCCAACATTAATCAACCCAAATGGCATTCTTTTGTACACATATGTTCCCCACTCCGTTGTAAATGCTATCTTCATATGATCCTCATAATTCACCAATACTTGGTTATATTCTGAATAACCATCCAATAAAGACATCATTTGCGAGCCATTTACTATTTGTAGCACTTCATCCAAAGACGGAAGTGGATAATTATCTTTCTTGGAAGCTTTATTGAGATTGCAAAAGTCTACACAAAGGTGTATTTCCCCATTCTTTTTCTGCATCGGTACCAAATTAGCAACCCAAGTAGAGTGTCGTACCAAAAAAATAATCTTGGCGGAGAGTAACTTTTGTACTTCTTTGAATATCAAGGGTTATATTAGTGAATTAACCAGTCATTGCTTTTGTTGGAATGACTTTACATTACGTTTTAGGGGGATCACATGGGTGATAATCATTGTATCAAAGGTCTTTAAATCTTCATACCCCCATGCTATTACATTAATAAACTCTTTCAAGATTTGTATCAGTTTTTCTCTTTCACTCTGAGTACAAATCTTCCCAATATAGACAATCCTCTCTTGGCCTTTTGAACCAATATTACGGGGTTCATACTTCCCAACATCTGAATCTATTGCTATCCTCTCTTTTACTACATGGTCTGAATCAAAGAGTCTCTCCAGGGTGACCATCCCTTTAGGAATAAAATTAGTTGGTAAATCCAAAATATCTACATCACCTTCATTATTAAGATCATCCGATTTGTCTTCCTCATCTATAATTTGATCTTTAAAAGCCTCTGAATTGATGAGAAAGGCTAAGATGTGGGCATCATCTCGGAAGACTTGGAAATGTTTGATATTATTAAGTATAGCAGGTGCAGAGATTAATTCCACTGAGAATTTCTTTAAAGGGGATTGGCTTACTAGTTCTAGTGTACTGGTAGCTACGGCCAGCACATCAGGTATTCCGTTTACTTTCCTAGGTACCAGTTGAATATCAAAAGCCTCAAAATCTTCAATCAAATCCCACACTCTATTCTGATATGCTGCTAACCTTTTGTCGTGACACACATATTGACTTCGCACTTGTTTAACCACTAACTTAGAATCTCCTTGCACCTTTAAACACTTTGCTCCTTTCTTATGGGTGAAAAGTAATCCTCTAATTAAGGCTTCGTACTTCGTCATGTTATTAGTACAAGGGAAATGAAGTCAGTAAGAAGCTAAAAGGGTTTTCCCTTTTGGGTTGGTTAACTCTACGCCTGCTCCACTACCTTGTTTGGATCTTGACCCATCAAAATTTAAAAACCACATTTCATCTTTTGGTCTCTTCGTATCCTTCACCTTTGGGTCAATGTTGAGGTTAGTGCTCGGGGAGGATTGGTGCTTCTCAAGCTTGATACCTTGTGACAATTGAGGTTTTTCAATTTCTGGTTGTATAAACACTTTAGTAGTATTCAGAACAACCTGTTCCGATTAAGGTTGAAGTTGGATTGTATTTCTTCCCCTTTTTTCATAAGAGGAATATCTCCCTTCTTATCTTTGACAATCTCAACTGCAAGAATCTCCTGGTTGCATTCTTTAGGTAAGGGAATCTTACTTATGGGACCAATTGTTTGGGGCTTTAATCCTTTGCAGGTTAGACCTTGAAATTCTTCCATATTAATGGTGTGCTCATCTTCTTCACATGGAACCAGACTCATCAACTTTGTAATCTCATTCTGACATGGGATACATGAAACTTCTGAGTGCTCTTCATGATGTATCCGACACCATTTCGGAAGCAACAAATCTTGTATTTTCATAGTGTCCCCCAATAAATAAATTCCTTGTTGTATTGTTGTGGTGAACTCTCTGACCCGCCTTCTATATGTGGTCTTGTCTGCTTGAAATAATTGGGGAGGAACCAGTGCTGAGAAAGTAAGAATCTAAATGACCCTGTAAACTCCTGGACTCACTTCAGCAAATGCTACTTCATTAGGAGAACCATAATCCATGATCAGTTTCTTCAATTTAGTCTCGCTGTCAATTCGGATTTGGTTGCTCACCCCCTTCCATGGAAGCCATAGGTATGTAAAAAAAGTTGAGAAATATCCTCCCAACGTCTTGGACCAATCCCTACTAAGGAGCGTCCCATATACTTCAGGAATATCTACTACTTGAATGTCGATATAACAGGATATTTGAGGATCAACACCTAATTGGACGTATACGTCTTTCAATTCTTCGATTATGTTAACTTCAGTTTTTTCCAGTTGTACCACTTTACTATTTGCACGTACTAGTTGAAGTCCGAGATTTTTACATATAGAGTGGGGCATTACATTTCCTAAAGCCCCTGAATCCACCAAATAGTTTTGTAAATTCTTCCTACATATCTTCAAACTCAGTAAGAATGGTGAATTTTCTATTGCATTATTGCTGATGTTAGCATTGACTTCATTAAGATCTGCCATCTTAACCTCATTGCTCTGTGATTCTAACAATTCCAACTTTTAAAGGAGAGCCTTCTTCTGTTCAAGGCAATATCTCAATACTTCCATTAAGGACATAGTGGTGCCCGTCCTTTCCATATCTTTAGTAACATCAATTATCCTTTTATAATATAGTCTTGCCCTTAAGCTTGTCTATGGCGTGCTCCTTGGAAAGCCTGAGGAGGGTGGGGATTGTTTCTTGCATTTGCATCAGGAGGCACAAACCCACCTATTGGGGGAGGTGGCTCCGTCAATGGAGCTTTACCCTAACTCCTGAGATTGTAGTTTTTCCTAGTCTAAAAGGCCTGAGCATCATAGACACAGGGTTCACCTTCGGCTTTAGCCTTAAATTCTCTACATAAGAAAGTATCGACCAACATGGCAGTATTAATCTTATCAGGTTCATCATTGGGGCAATCCTTTGGCTGAGATTCAGCCTGAGCAATTCTTATGATTTTCTCGAACTGAGCGCAATTGACTTCAGAATGTGCAGCTGTGTCATGCAACCTGCACCAATTTGTTAGTAAATTCATATCAACAAGGTTAACACTTCGTGTGAGGTTTGGGTTATCTCGTGCGTCGGGGTGATCATGGTTCACCCCACCATTATTCGGACCCGTATTCCACTGTCTATTATAAGGCTTATTGTTATACCTTTGATTTTGGTTTTGGTTATTGTAGCTCCACTGACTATTATAAGGTTGGGATTGATTATACCCTCCTAGAGGATTCATCTTTAACTGGCTCAATCTGGTGTGACTTGTGAGATCATTTTCTTTAAAGCTTCTACTTCAGCATATATATGCAATCCTTGATTCTTAGGTGCTATAGTTGGAGGTTGGTTAGCTGCACTAGTATTACCAAATTGTTGACTTCCCCCTTGTACTTGACTAGCATATTGGGTCTGAATAGGAGTGGTATTGGTATTGTTTTTCCAAGTCAAAGCTTGATCAACAAATTGTTGATTCACCTGCAGTTAGGATGCATAGATTGGCATTGGATTCATGGTTGGAGCACCTATAGGTAGAGGCGAGGGCACACATGGGAGTTGGTTGTAATTTCCTTGATTCACCCCTATAGGTAAATTGTATCCTATTCCTCCCGGGGTTTAATTTAACTCATGATTCATACTGATTGCTAATGTGAAGACTTTTGCCAAGGTGTCCCTTTGATCTTGAGGAACACTCTTCTTAATAAACATAGCCATCCAAGGGTCAATAGCCCTTAGATATGAGTCAATGAACACATTAGGCGTTACTTGGTAAGGGGGTTGTAGCCTCTTGAATGCCCTTTGGAAGCTGGTATTAAAAGTCGTTAATGGCTCATTTGGCGATTTCTTAAGAGAAGCGAACTGGTGGTATAATGTCCCTGGGTCTACATACACTCGGAATTGATCTATAAAATCTTTTTCCAAGACGTCCTAGCCTATGATGAAATTTTTAGGTAAGGTTAAGTACCAATTATATTCATTCTCCTCGAGTGAGTATGGGAAGAGTCTACATACTACATCTTGGTGTTCAATATGATTACAAACAACTGTATCTTTGAATGCTTTGATATGTTCATCAGCTGTTCGTCCCCCCAAGTAGTGAAACTTGCTACAAAACTTGTCTGGGTTTCTAGGTAGGTCGTGAATACCCCCTGCTATAGCTCCTAGTGGTGTGGTGTCTTGGTTAAAGTAGGCCATTAAAGGTGGTGATGCCGGATGTTGAGTCACAAAAGGCGCGACGATAGGTTGAGGACTAGGAATCAATTGATCTTCTACGTTGGATATGGGTGATTGCACTTGTGAAGATGTTAAAGGTTGTCCCTTAGCTTTGTTCCTCTTTTTCCTAGTTACGGGTCCCAATTCTACTAAGTCGGATGGTGAAGAACTACTCATAAGGATTCTATGGAATCTCTCGGGAGAGAAAGATGATATACGATCTAGCTTAGTACCTCAATTTCTTGGTTAGGGATGTGGTTGTGGATTCTCCTATGGGTTCACTTGAGGATTAAGTTGTCTTTGTGCCTCTACTTCTATACGTATAGCCTTTTGTCTCTCATTGTCTAAGACCTGTCTTGCACGTAACCAATTGTTATAATGTCTTGCACTATCAGAAGTAAATTCGTGTAGCTGGGTAATGATGCCATCTTGCTCGTTGTTGAGGTTGGGTTGGGTAACGGGCATCAATCCATCTCTTGGAGGTACCATATGTGGTTAACCTGTGAAGGGTCTAGTCTTGGCCCTCCTTCTAGCACCAGTTTCTATTAATGTGTGTTTTGACACACCCACCAATAGTTAGGTAGTTTATGCAAACACTCACCACCTCTCCTAAAAAGTAATGAGTTTGGTAGAACTCACTACCCCAAGGTCTCTGTAGTCGGGTGTCAATGGTGATGGATAGCCCAATAGTTGATGTGGTTATACCTGTAAAGGGGCCTGCTGGTTAGAACTAAATCTTGTTGGTTACAGATAATTGCACTTCCTCTTTTTTGTATTTTATGATTTAAGATTCTTTGGGGAAATAAAATGTGAAGTGTGAATGGATAACAAAGACCAATATAATGACAACTTAATGAACCACTCAATCAGTTCCCTGCAATCCAAGCAATTATCAAATATTATCCAAGTTAGCATTCAACAACGGACCTCCCACAAACCTGCAAAATCATCAATTTCACAAGTCTATGGAAATAAAAATCATCAACAATATGGCCTATCACAATAGTTCTCATATACCACTGACGTGCGCAATATGATTCATAGAGCGATAAACAAAAAAAGGAGTAAACCATGTTGCCAACTTAAAATAACAGACGTTACCAGATTACACAGAATAGTTTGGTAGAATATAAATGTAGATCAAGCAATCTACAAGATGCTTTTCATATTAATCTCCATGAATGTATAACAAAAATAACTCAAACTTCTTAACAATTTAAAAAATATTCTAAAATCTCTAATTGGACCTCAAATCATCAATTCGTGGACCCTTACAAATGAATCTAACTTCTCAATTTGTAGAAGTTTTCCACCCTACTATCTAGGAAATAACTCTACCCTAAATTAAAAAACTAAAATTAGGAGTCGCAGTTGACTTGCAAGTTTCTGCCTGGACACTCCACTTAACAACTACAAAATGGACACTGCATGGGCACTACGAAGACCATGCTCGGTGAGCCACATTTTCGTAATCATGCAGTATTTCTTTCAAAATTGGGACTTGAGTAGGAGCAGCAGGTTTAAAACACAAGAAAAAGCTTTGTTATCTTTAGCAATTGTGTGCTTAACTTTTCATTTCTTGGTAAAAGCTTTATAATTTTCAATTATACATGCAACTTCTTGGACTGGAGGATTAGCTACATAGTTAATTTTAAATTTATATTTCTTCCAAACCTAATCCGCATGTGCTCCTTGTTCCTCTAACTCCTTCACCGTATCCACCACCTCTTGACACTGAGTAATCAGTTGTGTGTATCTATCCATAAGGGCAACATCAAACTGGGTAGCAAGACCTAGGTACTGTACCTCATATGCATCCCACTGATTCAAAACTTGTTGCTGGTCCATTATTCCGGTATCAACTACTCTAAGGCCAAAAGGTCTTAGTATATTCATCACAAAAATCTCATATGACAAAATTTCCCTGAGGAGAGGGTCCAGAATGTTAGTCATATCCTTGATATACTACTGATACAACTCTATCTTCAGCTCCAAAATGTATACATAGGACTGTAAGTTTTCATAGCTTTCTCCTCCTAAGAGGTCTTCTTCTACTATCACCTCTTCCCCTAACCATAGTATCCTTTTCAAAATTTGGAGCTATTTATTGAAAGTGCTCTCCTTATGCTCCCATTGTGTGGAGTAGGTTGCCAAGGCTCTACCTACCTGTATCGCCTTACATTATATTTCTACCGTATTCTGCAAGAACAACCTAATCTTGGTTGCATTTACCTAGGTGCAAGACTTGGTGGCAGCAGCCACTCGTCTCACCTCTACTAGTGCCTTTACTTCTCCCTTTGGCAGTGATGAGGTTGAAGGTAGGTCATCCATTCTACAAGAGTCTAGAGGTTTACTCATTTCTATCAGGAGCTGTTTATATTGCCCAAGTTGCGCTTTAAGCTCCATATTTGAGGTATGCTCCTTTTCAATGCGCCCTCTGACAACACTTGTGGCTAGCTCCACGGTATCTAGCTCTCCCCACTTGGTTTTCTTACCTAAATTTACCTGGGATATTTGATACTTGGGAGAAACCTACCCCTCAACTTCATGTGGTACTGCCACGTCTGCAATCACCTCTCCATAATTTGTTTTTGACAAATGATGGATAGTTTTCAGCTTTTTAACCTTTGGAGGTTCCTCAATGATTACTTGTTGTAGAGTGACCTTTGGGAGTTCTGCTTTCCTCTTTTTCTTTCCGAAGGTAAACTCCAACCATTGTAGTATATCTTCATCTTTATCACTTTGCTGTGATACAATATCCGCAGTTATGACATGAACCTTTGCCTGCTCCTCTGCTTCATCTCTTACTTCGGCTCCTGTTTGCCCAAAATCTTGGGGTGATGAAATCTAACGGGCTAGGTTAGCTTGGAGAGCTTGTTGTATGTGTAATTCTCCTAGCTTGCCACTAACCTCTTCATTGAATGCCATTTCTTCATCACTTGGCTCCATCTCTGCTTGCCCGACTGCTATGTCCTTTAGAAGGTCCTCTTGATCTTGGGGGGTTAGGATCAACCTTTCATTGAATATGTCTTATGCTTCACCCCCTTCACCCTCTAGTGGCCGTTGATGCTCAAGATACTCTTCTTCTTGATTGGAGTCAAACTCAACGTTTCTAACTCTTACCCCTTCAGTAGTGGATGTGAAGCCTTGCACTATGGGCTACCCTACAGATATATTGACTACTGGTGGTGTAGGAGCAGTGGTACTTGGAACACTTGTTGTAGCTGTTGAAGGTAGCTGAGCGGGTATCTTCTCAGTGGCTTCTACATTCTCTTCTTGTTCCTAGGTACCCTCTCCTTCGGTGTGGCCTATAGCCCAGCCCTTCGGTCACCCCTAGGTCTGCAGCCTTCTTCAATAGTTCAAACTCCCTAATATTTTCTTGGAGTTTCTTTAATAAGTCCTCAGTGCTTTCTTGGGGCTTGTCTTCCTCACTTGGGTCGGTGGAGGTATTTTTCCTTGAGGCCGACCTTGTCTTTCGAGCATATTCCTTATGGCCCCTTGACTGAGGTACCCCTGAGGTGGATTCCTTTTGTTTTGTTTTTGATACGCTAGGTCTTACCCTCTGGCTTAACCATTGTTTAGTCCTATTGATGACTGTCTGGAAGACTTTCTCCATATTTGTATCTTCAGTTACAACCCACTTTACTATGGAGAGGGGCCTCTTATCTATACCCAATTCTCTATAGACTGGATCAAGTAACTCTTCATCATCCCTCAGGTCTTTAGGGAGGTTAGTCTCAATACCAAAATCTCTTACCTGTGGGACAAATAACCTATTATAGTTCTTTTCCCTCATATGCCTTAGGCATGGCTTGTTTGAGTTTCCCGTAGGGATCATAAAATTCCCTAGCATGATCATATTCTTTCAAGTTTAAATCTTGAAGCTCTTGTTCTGCCAACTTTGCCACTTGTATTTTGGAATAGGCAAAGTATCCAATAGACACTGAGAAATCAATTCCTATTTTATGTTTCAATGACAGCAGTGACTGGAGGCCTACAAGCTGCCTTACATATTCTAGCAGAATCACCCTATCGTTGCAATAACGAGGCAGCAACATTGGGTTCCCTATGAATCCACTAACTCTAATGTAAGTGGAGCGTGGGTTTTGGATGAACCAACATGCCCACTCTCAGATGATAGCCATAGCCTCTGGGATAATCCGATAACCTACATCCCCTGTCAATTTGATGATTATTGGGAAAACAAAGGCATCATTAACTCTCTTGAAATGCACCTTAACATTGGCTAGAGTGAGTTGGGAATAATACTCCCATATCTTCTTCTGTCCTTCCTTCTCTCCCTATTGTCCTTCCACCTGTAGGCCTAAGAATTTTCCAGCTCTGGTAGCTACCGAGATTACATATGATGTGAAGAAGAATTTTTGTGTGTGTTGCACCTCTTTCATCTGCTTACAGATATTATTAGAAAGCATATGTGGCCAGTCAAAGTATTGTTTCCCTATTAAGATAGTGCTCATGAACTGGAACATCCAGGGATGGAAGTGCTTGCAGTCCGGCTTGCAAAAGGCCCTGCTGAGCATAATGATTAGGTCCTTTTGGGGTTCTTTGAAATCTGCCCTTAGGATCTTTGTTGCCTTAAGCCCTATCTTTCTTTCCTCTTCTAGCTAGTTGGCATTCATGTGCCTCTTATTGGCTAATATTTTGTCATTCCATGCCTTTAAGGCTTCTTCTTCAGTTAGCAGAAATACTTCTTCCCTAGTAGGGATACCAAAGACGAATCCAAGCATATCTAAGGATAAGTCTACAACTATTTTCCTGTGTGCATCTGTGTATTTTCTAGTCTCTGGATTGAAAAATGGGGCAATGGTCATTATTAATTCTAGCGCCTGCAATGATTGTGGGAATATAGTGGCCTCTACCAGGTTGGATCTCTTGATTCTTCGGTGGAGGGCCTCCAGGATAGGTTTATTAAATTGAGTTCTGATATCTTCTATTTCTATATGACCAACTTCAGTGCTTGTAACCCATCTGATTTAATCCTCAAGCTTTGAGACATGGACCTATCCCTGGTAATGGTACATCATGGTAGCTGGGAGTCTATCAATTTCTTTGCCTCTTTTGTTGGTGGATGAGTCCATTTAACCACTTGAACCTGCAAGCCAAACACAAATTTTCAGTCTCCAAAATTAAGCATAAACTTTAATTTGCTTCGGGACTTCGGGGTCCCGGTGTCCCGGGTTAGGCACAAGGGGAGAAGGCTTGGAACTCTAGGGATCTGGGGTTCCGAGGTTAGGTCTATATAAAAACCTCTAGGAACTCCGGGGTTCCAGGATCATGGAATGTGGTGATCTAGAATTCTAGGGTTCCGGGGTGGTGGGAAGGCAAGGCACCCGAAACTCTGCGGATCTGGGGTTCCAGGGTTGGCACTCAGAACTTTGGGGATCCGGGGTTTCGGGGTTGAAAATGGGAACCACCCGGAACCCCGGGATTTTGAGGTTGAGAAATGAAACCACCCGGAACTCCTGGGATCCGGGATCAAAACTAGGGCACACAAAACAAACGCAAAAACAAAAAAAGCAAATAAACAAAAAAGGAGAGGAATGGAAAAACAACCAAGAAAACACGACAAGGGTGAGAAAATTCACCAACCTGGTGAATCGAAGTGCCCTAAAACACCAAAGAAAGCTTGGAGGTTCAGAAGTTCGTGACTTGGAGCTCGAGAGGAGGAACTGTGGATGCACAAATGAACTTTCAAAGTCCATTATCTCTATTTATAACCCCCCCGAACTCGTCCGTACGAAGGCGTTAAACACAACCTCGGGACTCCGGGATCCTGAGGTTCCGAGCTCAACAAAAGGAAAAGAACACTGCAGCTTGGAACTCCGGGGGTTCGTGGTTCCGAAGCAAGCAACACAGATGACCTCGGGACTCCGAGACTTTGGGGTTCCGAGGTCAACAACAAAAACAACCTCGGGACTTCAGGAGCCCAGAGTTCCGAGGTAAAAAGAAAAAAAGACCTCGGGACCACGGAGTTCCGAGGTCAAAACCAAAAAAGACCTCGAGATTCCGAGATTTTGGAGTTCCAAGGTAAAAAACCCAAAAAGACCTCGGGACTCTGAGATTCCAGAATTCCAACGTAAAAAGACAAAAAGACCTCGGGACTCAGGGACTCCTGGTCTCTTTGGGGTTATAAGAATAGATTGCTTATTTAACAACCCATTTAAACCATACATTTTGGTTGTAAATTCTATTGTTGTTTTAGATAAACTATCTAGAACTCCAATCTAGTGGGGCATGAATTGTTCTTTAATGTATGAACGGGGAATTACTTGTATGGGCATACTACTGAGGGATAACCATGTTCAGTAGTCCTAGCAGTAACATCTTGCCCACACAAGTGGTTCTGTAAGGACTCATCACAGGGTGAAGTAAGGCCAAAATATATCTGATGCCTATCGAACGAATAGTGTTTAAATTTCTAATTCTGAAATCTAATGGGTTGATCTCCATCATACTTAACTTTTTTTTTCTTGGGGTGTGATTTTGCATTACAGGGAGCACATTCTTGCTTTGGTTTGGACCTGTTGTAGGAACAAATATTGCAGATCCCTAGCTGGTGCAAGAGATACTCTCTGTGAGGTCTGATGATTATGAGAAAATTGAGGCCAATAATGCTCTCAAGAAATTGGAAGGTGAAGAGTTACTGGACTTGAAAGGCGAGAAATGGGCTCAGCACAGAAGAATCATCAATCCTTCTTTTCATATGGAAAATATCAAAGATACAATTTTATAGAATTCTTCATTAGTTATTTGTCGGGCATTACTAGATCTAGGTATTAGACTGCAATAGATGTTCTTGTATCAACCCACATATATGAGCTCTATATATGTCTTAACATATTTGCCCAGTTTATTCTGATTGCAGTTTAGTTGCCTCCATGGTCAATGCCATATTTTGATGTCTGTGAATATTAACTTAATTTCAATTTATACAAGGTGTTGTTTATCTATAATTAGATCATCTTCAACAAGAATTGCATATGGAAATTCAATTGATAGAAATGGAAGATACAGATAAATAGATGGGGTATGGGGAGTGCGTATCCCAAATGCTTGGGCCTCTTCCTCCTTCCCTTGCAACTCCTTCATACTGATACCAAGCAGAGGCTGTAAATTAGAAAAGACTTGAAACTAAGCAATAACAGATGATCTAACTCAAAAATTACAAAATTTCATAAACAGTTAATGTGAGATCCGCAGTTAGTCTGAAACTTGGCAATAACACTCAAACAGTTGCATCTGCTTATTGTCTCAAATGATCAGTTGCAATTTTATATTACCTATATAATAATAGACATTTTGATGGCTGAAGCAATATCAATCCATCCGCACCTGTTGCCAGAGTTCAAAACTTCCATGAATATCTATCGTATTTTTTATTGCATGTTGTGATTTTGTGTAGGAGTATTTTTAGCTTCGTCATTCTATTGTTCTTCCCGTGTACTTCTTCTGGGTTTTTGCCTTTGTTAACAACAATTTGTGTTATAGCCACGATGTTATTCTTGACAGTTTGTATTATATTACTTAGACAACAATAGATGGCAATGGTTACTAGTTTCACATGGAGTCGGAGAGCGTGTCATGCCAGCATTGCGGGGTACATTAAAAAGTTTACGAGGCAAAAAAAAAAAAGGTCACTAGTTTCATATTTTGTATGAAAAGTTGAAATTACATGTCACACACTAGGAGGGTGTTAAGAGTTGTCCTACACATCTTCTAATTTTTTTATTTTAATGATGTTTCACTAATATTTTTGTTATTTTAATTTGTATTCCTTGATGAAGATTCTAATGTATGCATAATGTCTATTCATTTGAAGAAGGTTTATTTCTTTTAACATGGGTTGGAGGAGTTATGCTTTTCAACAATGAGCTATAAATTCAATTGCTAAGGTACATCCAAGAATTCAAACTTCTTATTTCGAAGAATTTAATGTTTTTGCTAACCAATAGACAAGGGCTAGAGACTCCTGGAATAGTGCTCTATTTCATTTAGATCATTCAAACTTTAGTTCCCTACTGTCTCATAGATGGGTAGTAAATGTACAAATTATTTCATGATTTTGATGCTAAAGTTTTTTTATTAATGTTCGGTGTGAAATGAACATTGTGCAGCTTTCTTTTGGATTGGAAGAAATAATACAAAAAAGAAGTCAAAGAATGCTATAATTTTAAAGATGTCAATAGCTTGCTTAATTGGAAATGGTTGTGTAGTGATAAAAATTTGAAGAACTTGTAAATATTACTTAAAAATTATAATTAATAAAAAGTTTTTCATTTTAAGGAGGGGTAGGAATACCCCTCCATAAACTCTTTAAGGATGGCCATGGACATCCTTCAAGAAGTGTTTTTTTCTGCTACTTTTCTTTTTAATGTGTTTTTAAAGTTAATTAAATTAAATTTTTATGCTAATCAAATTTATGTTTTGAGAGTTAATTAAAATAAATTATCTTTTGTTAGTCAAGTAATTGTATATATATTTAAGTATGATTAATGAAAATATAAAAAATAAAGACTTTTATTTTCATTGAAATTATATATTTTGTATGTTATGAGTTGCATGGCTTTAATCATGAGTGCTTTGCATCAAACTCCTATGCATGCTTAAATGGGTATCATGTTTAGTCACATAATTACTTTTGTACATTATGATTGTATGGATTTTGTTTCTAATTTTAATGGTGTATTTGTCATTGAGGTAATGGGTTTTATTTGAAGTGTTTGTGACATATATCATTCAGTTATGATTGTACTGGTTTTGTTTGAAGTTTGCATCATACTCCTATGCTATTCTCAATGCAAGTGTTTATTCGTCATGATTGACATTTACTCTCATGCATGATAATTGTATGGGTTTGGCATGAAGGGTTTAATGACATGTCATTGAGTTCTATGAGTTTTGTTTGAAGGATTCAATAACATATATATCATCAAGTTGAATGGATTTCACCTAAATTGTGTTTGTGCATGCATCATGATTGAGTGATATTGATTCTTATGTATTATGCATGTATGATTTTCCATGAAGGGTCTGATGACATATATGTCATTGATTTCTAGAGTTTTTTCTTAAAGGTCGAATCAAACTTTTGGTGCTTAATTTGCTTTTTCATTATTCATGGCTGAGTGCTATTGAATCTTGTGCTTGATGATTTTATGTATCTTGTTATTGCCAACCTTATACACAAGAACATTAAGCACTCTATAGTGATTAGATGCAAATTAGCTATGCAACATTATTGGTGTGCTTATTTATGCACAATGGTTAGTGATATTCATTCTTTTGTAATATAACTATATAGCTTTTGTGTGAAGGGTAATGCTAATTTCATTAAGTTTTATGTTTACATCATGGTGTATAGGTGGTGGAGTTGAATGGGTTTTGTTTCAAGGTTACATAAAACTCCTACAATGTGCTTAGTGTACTCATGCATGGTGATTACATGTGAAGAATTTGAGTGTTATGGGTGTTGTACAAAATTTGTATAACTAATCTACATATAATTATTATGGAGTATTTGGTGTTCATGTGCATGGTTGATGTTAATCGAGTGTCACTAATCATATAGCTTTTTTATCAAGGGTCTAATGGCATGTATGTCATTAAATTTTATAATGACTTTTAGTGTGCATATGAATTAGGGTTAAATGAAATTTGATTAAATTATTATATTATGCTTAATGTGTTTGTTCATGCCTCATGGTTGAGTGACATTGACTCTTATGTTTGATAATTCTTATGGAATAGACATATGGTGTGCATCACAATAGAATAACATATATGAAATAACATCCTACAATTGTATGGAATAGACATTGAATCTTATAGAATAGACATATGGTGTGCATCACAATAGAATAACATATATGAAATAACATCAAACACATAGTGTGCTTATTCATGCAAGATGATTGTGACTTTTTGAGTTAAGGTTCTATGTCAATAAGTTGTATGACTTTTGATTTTGATTTAATTGATTTTGTATGGATTTGTGCAACATGGCTGAGTGATATTGATACTTTTATATGATGATTGTATGGCATTTATGTGAAGGATCTAATAACACTTTTTTGTTGGATGATGGGTTTTTTATTTGCAAGTAATAATGACATTCAATTGAGTTATATGAGTTTTATTTGAAGGTGTATGGTGTGCTTGATGTGCTTGCTTATGCATCATGGTTGACTAATATTTATTCCTCCACATGATTGTATAGATTTTGATTGGTACACCAAGAGACATATATCATAGAGTTGCATAAAGGGTTTTAGTCATTGGGTTGGCTGTATGGGTTTTGTTTGGAGGTTATGTCAAATTCATATGCCATGCTTGGTATGTTTGTTTGTGAATCATGGTTGTGTGGCATTGACATTGTAGAATGTGGCATAGATGGTGTGGGTAAGGTTGAATGACATATATGGAATTTTATTCTACTAGTGCCATTCGTTTTGTTTGAAGCATGCATCAAAACTAGTATGTATGCATGAATGTATACATCCATGTATGTATGTATGCATGTATGCATGAATGCATACATCCATGCATGTATGCATGTACATATTTATGGATGTATCCATGTATGCATGTATGAATGTATCCATACATCTATGTATGCATGTATGAGTATGCATGGGTGTATCCATGTATAAATGTATATATACATGTATATGTATGTATGAATGAATAGATGGATGCATGTATGAATGGATGTATATATATGCATGCATGTATCTATGTATGCATGAATTTATGAATAGACAGATGCATGTATGGATACATTCATGCATGCATGCCCATATGTATGTGTGCATGTGTATGGATTTATGCATGAATGGATCATGTGTGTATGTATGCATGCATGTATCCATTTATGTATGTATGTACGTGTACATGTGTGCATGTATGAATCATGTATGTATGCATGCATGCATGTACATGGATCATGTGTATGAATGCATGTGCATTGATCATGTGTATGGATGCATGTGCATGGATCATGTGTGTATGTATGTATGTGCATGGATCATGAGTCTATGTGTGCATATGCATGGATGTATGCATATATGTATCCATGTATAAATATATGTATGTATCTGTGGATGCATACATATATGGAATTTTATTCTACAAATTCCATGAGATTTTGTGTAAATCATGCATCACAACTACTATGTATGTAGTAGGTATGCATGGATGCATTCATGTATGCATGTATAAATGAATGCATGTATGGGTGTATGAATGAATGCATGAATGGGTAATGTATGTATCCATGTTTGGATGAATGTATATGTATGTGTATGGTTGTATGGATGTACGCATTATGCATGTATGGATGGATGGATCTATGCATTGCACGTAATGCATGCATGTATGTGCATGGATCTTGTGTGTATGTATGTATGCGCATGGATCATGCGTCTATGCATGAATGCATGTATCAATGTATGAATGTATGTATACATGTATATGTATGTATTTGTGGATGCATGCATATATGGAATTTTATTTTACAAATGTCATGTGTTTTGTGTGATGCATGCATCACAAATAGTATGTATGTAGTAGGTATGTATGGATGCATCCATGTATGCATGTATGAATGAATGCATGTATGGGTATATGAATGAATGCATGCATGGGTGTATGCATGTATCCATGTGTGGATGCATGTATATGTATATATGTGTATGGCTCTATGGATGTATGCATAGGTGTATGTTTACATGTATATGTATGTATGTATGTTATGTGTGTGTATGCATGTATGAATGAATGTATGCATGGGTGTATGCATATATGTATGCATGTATCAATGTATGGATGCATGCATATGTATGTATGTATGTATGTATGTATGTATGTATGTGTATGGTTGTATGGATGTATGCATGCATGGATCATATGTGTATATATGGATGTGTCCATGAATGCATGCATGTATGTAGGGATGTATGCATTGCATGTAATGCATATGTGTACGTATGCATGCACTCATGCACACATGTATGTATGTATGTATATATATATTTTTTAATTTATTGGGGTTGTAAGAGTATGCACAATCACAATGTAATTAAATTGTTTGGTGTGTATTTAGCAGTAAGGTAATGCAGAGATAGAAATATTTTAATTATTGTGAATTGCTTTTTGCATTTGTGAATTTTTTATTTAAATTTTATATATAGTTATTATGTGTCTATAAGGGTTGAGTTACATTGGGTATGGTAAGATTTGTACACAATTTAAAAATTTATTAGATTTTGTGTGAAGGGTCTAATGGAAATACAACACATCAATTTTATGAGATTTGTAAAATTTGCCTACTTATATGCATTTAATAGTTGTTTAATGCGCAAGTGTTATTGTGCATTAGGATTGAGAAAGGACAAGGGAAGCTTACAACCGATCCATGATTGAAGCCTCCCGCAAGATGAGTATCTTCCCACGATCACAAACTTGTACACAACTGAGAAAGAAAAATGTTGGGGGTGGTGTTTAGAGGATTGCCTTAGTTAGACCCCTATTTCAGTGTTTCCACCTCCATGGACAACCTAGATAGTAGTGACAATGGAAGTGAAATGATAAAGATAATAGATTAATAATTCAGATAATAAACAAGCTAGATAATAGATACTAGATAAATAAGCTAAGGGAAGAGAGTGAACTCCCCTCCAACACTTTTGATAACAACATCATGAGTGTTCCAAGAAGCTACAAAAATGGTGGTCTTCAAATGTTGCAAAACCTATGTGTAATAAAGAGAAATGGATGCCAAGAGCTCAAGTGACTTTCAAAATGATCAAGAATCCTCAAGAAGTCTCAAAATGCAAGTGATATAGCCTCCAAAGTGAATCCTAACATTAATAGTCACAAACAAAGGCATTACAAACTATTTTGAGCGTAGGCATAACTCTCAAACAACAACTTGCAAACTAACGGATTCACAAGATGCTAGTGCGATGCACTAGAGTCCATTGGTCAATTGGTGAGCATGGTCACTAGAATCCAAGTTCTAATTTGACAAGGCAATCCATGTGGACAAGAGGAAAAACAATCGACAAACATTCCTAATCAACTTGAAGTGAATATGAGCTTATGTGAAGTGGAATTACATGGGGTGCAATTTATGACATTACATTTTGCCCCCACTTTAGGGAGCATTTTTTAATCGAGAAATGCAAAGCTAACATAGATATGATATTAAGATTTGTGTAGAGGAAGCATAATTCGTTGATTAGACAAAGTTGCCTCGAACTAGGTGAACTTGAGATAGAGTTAGATTTTGCTAAGCTATTTCATGAGAAACACTTCAACTGCATTCCAATTTGTTAGATGAAAAAGCGGCTAGACATTGAGTAGATAAGATAGCATAATAGAAACAAACCCCACTTAATGGAGGAAAACCCCTATTACAAAAGATAAGGAATGACAGTTGCCATGGTAAAAGTGATAGTGTCAATATGGGTAGCAAGTCGTGTTATGCTAGATGCTGGCATTGTGTTGTCATTGATGTCAACCGGTATAGGATGGCACTGATATGGGAGATTTATGTGTAGTACTGTCATTGATGCATTACGGATGTGATGTATCTGATATCATCTAGCGTAGTAGGTCACTAGTAATGAAGAGTGTGTCATTCAACATAATGAACATTGGAGTCACTAATACACAAGTTAGTGTTGACTTGTGTTGAAGACATAAGGACTACAGACTGAGAAGAGACATGTTGGCAGTGCATGGTTGTCACCAACAAGAGAGCAAGATGTTGGGTGGTTGATTGTGATGAAGAGGGGGAATGCTACCTAATTCACATCAACACCGAAGGTGAAGTATGTGCAGGCCACCGGTATGTTGTGTAGATGTCAAACATCAGGACTCCCACTGAATAAACATGCAATCACCACTTGCAGAGATGACTGATAGTGAATGTGCCCAACCGATTCACATGTTCTTATTTGAAGATATGTTGCTCAAATAGGGAAGCCACATTAGTACATTGCAGGATGAAGATGACAAGGATCCACTCTCACCGGTAAGTGGAGCTTATCTCCTATTATACATGGAATCCATCATAGTTCTTAGAGATAAGACAAAAGAGTTAAAGGTAGGTGATTGGAGGATCACACCGGATGAACTGGTGAAACACTAAGTTACCTTAGGTGCATGATATTAGGGATGTGCACTGGATCAGTCAGGTAGTAATGATTAGTTGTTGGTACAGAGAAGGAAGGATATGTTTGTCACTTTGGAAAACATGTTAATAGCATAAATGGTCTAGTAGTCAAGAAATATTTTAGCACAGATGCAGATAGATGGAGGCATGTTGAAGGTTGACGACATGATGCCATCAATGTGTTTACTGGTAACTATGTCCATCGGTAATGTTGACAAAGTGCAAATGCAGAAGGATTCCCATTTGATGAAGATGTGCATAAGGTAGGTTGGCATGTGTGCTGACCAGTTTTGGTGTTCCACCAGAAGAGAAGCAAAGTGCAAGGTTGAAGGCAGATTGGTTAGGGTATAACTGATAGGGTCTGGGAATCAGTAGATGAACCCAGTTGAATGGTTGGTCGGTGGTCTTGTCTGGACCGACATAGAAGATCTAGCAAAGGTGAATACCGACAAAGGGTGCTACGTGGAGGTGAAGTGGCATGCATGCACAAGTTGGTATGATGTGTCGGTGAGGTTGTTGGTGACTGGTCCAACATTTATGATGACTGCAAAGCTCGAGGAAGAAAAGTAGAGGATTGTAGCTTGAGATAAAGGAAACAACAAAGATCTAGTAAAGAATGATCTTGTATATCGAAGAGGATAAAATTAACCACATCACTCATGTGATCAATCAAACAAAAGGCCAAAAAACATGCTACAGATGAAAAAAGAGAGAAGACATGTTTTGCAAGGTAAACAAATCAATCAAGGATAGGATATCAGATTGGATTTGATATGTCACAATGATAAAATCAGATGCAGATTCAGTGCATGGTGGAAACCCTAGCGTGTCATTGTTCAAACTCATGTTTAGGCAGGAAAATTTGGCTATAAGAGTGAGAGCCAAAGATATTGTCCGTGTTGCTGAATGATAGACTGTTGCTACTACATGAGAAAGAAAATCAATCAAGTACTCAATGAGAATAAAAAAAGAGGCTGAGTGTGTGAGTGAGAAATGGGTTGAAGAGTTCAACTAACAACAGTGAGGTAACTGGTAGATGACCATTGAGTCTGACAGAGGAGTAAACTAGTGGTGACCAAATCAGCAGAGAAGGCAAGTTGAGAACCGACATGAATTGGATGGTAGACATCTAACTAAGTTAGCAAGACCAATGGTGGATATCAGCAGTGTGGTAGAAAGAAAAGATAGTCAGTAGAGAGTAGAACTGACATAGAAGAAGAATAGGTTGAACTAGTAAAGGTGCAACAACGAGTGGGTTATAGCAGGAGATAAGGTGAAGAGAGAACCGACATAGATTTGTAGAGAGGAGAACCGGTGGAGAGACATACACGAGAGTTACAAAGTTCTTTTGTAATAAGAAGATAACTTTTGTATTCAAAATATGATTTTGTAATCACTGAGTTGGAGCTCGGTGTAGGGGTTAATGCTCCTTGGGTTGGTTCCCTAAAGCAAGAGTGGTACTCCTTGGGTTGGTGCCCTAAAAAGGTCACTTGTAAATTGTGTTCGGTTTCAGTACTCCATGAAAGCTCTAATGAAGAAGTAGCTGTGAGATAAGATGATTAGATAAGGTTATACTAGACACCACCTGCGTGTGTAGCATATCCAAAGGCTAGGACTACAAAGGGACAATTCGACATCGAGGTGATAAGGGGTGGCTCCAAGGAAGGAGAAATGAAGACTTGCACCCATTTAGGGGGAGGTTCATTGATAGGCCTTGAAGCAATCAAGAACAACACTAAAGATGATGCAAAAATTGAAACATTCGAAGAGATAGGATCTAGTGCGACAAAAATGAGAGCCAAAGGTGGATTGCTAGATTACAAAGCAACATCATGTTCCCAAGCCATGACCTGCTACTGCTATGGTCTGTTATTAGGATTGGGTGCAAGTTGAGCTCGTAATTGAGTAGGCTTGGGTGCATTGGTATGTGCATTTTCATTGACATCTGAGGGAGGCATAATAGCTGGTTGATTAGGTGGGGCTTGTCATTGTAGGTAACTAGTTGTTTGATTGGACCATTGTTGTCTCCCTCTCCATTGCGATGGTTGACACCAGTTTTTTGGTTGTGACTGCCATTGAGGAGGAGGATTAGGATTATGAGTTTTTTGGTTGTGACTGCCATTGAGGATTAGGATTAGGATTAGGATTAGGATTAGGATTTTGTTAGTAATTCCATTTTTGAGTTCTCAAGTTACCAAAGTTTTGAAACTACCATTAATTATTAGGTGCATAGGAACTTGAATAAGGACCATTGAAAGATAAAGGATCGAGAGGTATACCTTGTCTTTGAGCCCATGGCCTCCTTTGTACAATGTATAAGATTTGCCCCTTATCATATTTAATTGGATTGAATTCTGGTTACACTTTCTTGCTTTGTATAATGATTATCTTTTTACACCTATAGTCTCTATTCCTTTGTCTGCAATGAGGACAATATTGAGCCAACATTGCCTCTACCTCATCATGGTTCTACTTGGCTTGAAATGTGTCTAATTGTGTTGCCATGTTGTTCATGATATCCTCTTTAAAATATTTTGGCAAATGTGTTATCTCCATTCTTGAAACTCCTAAAGTTGTCTTGTTTATACTAGGTGTATAACCTGAAGTCTTCTTGTGAGTAGTTCTAGAATAGTTTTGACAAGGCTTCTTTATATCACATGGTGTAGGAGCACCTAATGCAAGATTGGATCAATAATGCAAATAAGGGTCTAATAGTATGTTTTCAATTTATATCATGTAATAAGGTCATATTATGACCATTTTTGGTGTTTTTGTGTCATGTAGAATCATTTTTGATCAAATATATAAAATTTGTTAAAAGGTTGGAAAACATTGCTTAGGCAACTTTACAACTTTTGGAAGTTGAAGAGTCACGAGTTGTGAATAGGTAGTTGAGTGGTTGGAAGGTGGAAAAATGGTTGGGAAACATTGTAAATGGTATATATAAACCTTTTAGTGTCTAATTTTTAGAGGAGGTTGGAGTTTTGAAGATCAAGTCATAAAATAAACTTTATTTTCTTATGTTTTTCCAAAATTTTCTCTATTGCAGCGAATTGTATGTTATTTTATGAAATGATAAAGGATTGAATACAATTGGAGATTATAATTACATGAATATAGTTTCTTTTCCTTTTGGTTTGAGTAATTTTTATTTAGATTTGCAAAAGATATGACCATTTTGGTGAGTGCAGGTTTGAACCCTGCCTAGGGTTCCTAGTCTTGGGAAAAACACCATAACTCTTTATTTAACTATTTGATCTTCATAAAAAGTTAAAGAAATGTTTATAAATTAGTTATATAAAACTCCAATGAACTGATTTTGTTCATTATGTGTTATCCAAAAGTTATGAGTGCCTGTTTGTCTAGTTTCTTCATGAATTTCAAAAGTTTAGACCAAATTGCAAAAGTACGGTCATTATTTGAGAGGTTTGGTCCAAAACAACCCTACCTAATTTTTGGATATGTTTTAAAGAAGAAAAATGGGTACTTAAATTATTTTTTTTCAGTTGGTATATCAGGTTTTATTCAAAAGTTATGATTGGCAGTCCAAAAGGGAAGGGCTACTAGCTTCTAGGACATGTTATGTGGAAATTGTGACAATTAGAGGAATCTGTGTTTGTGGGAGTTTGTAAGGTGTTGAAATTTTTTGTTTTTAAGGACCTAAGGTTTTCATAAAGTATATTGAGTCTTGTGAACATTAAATCCCTCATTTTCTATTTGTAACCTATAGGGCAAGGTGTCTTTGTGAAGAGAAAACATGAAGTTGTGAAGTGCGTCTATATGTTGTTGAGTTTTGAACCCCACCCATATTACATAATCACCCCAATCAACTTGGTCAATATCTCTTCCTCCCATAAGATCCAATGCATCCATGCATTCATCATTAATTCCTTTTAAAATACCAACTTCTGAGAGTCTTCACTCAATGCATTAGGCTCAGATTTCTTGATGCTAAACAAGAATCATTCAAAATAGTCTTCCAAGCTCTCATCTTACTTTAGTGTCATTCTAAAAATGTCATCCGCATGCATGTCATTGACTCTATAATAATCTTTATATTTTTCAAGAAACTTTTATTTCATCAAATCCAAAGTTGTCATGGTATCAACACCTAGTCTCATGAACCATCTCAGAGAAAATTCCTTCAATGTGGTAGGAAAGAACTTGAGCTTATGAGCACCAATAGTGTAGTCATAACTACTGCATGGGATATCAAACTCAAACAAGAAGGTGTATGGGTCTTCTGTCACCAAACCATAGAATTTAGGAAGAGTTGATGCAGGGATATTCTTGAGATTAGGAAGCTAATTCTAGTTAGGTATAGGAAACTCAAAAATGGGTTGAGCATTAATAACTTGAGCACCAATATTTTCTTGATAGACAATAAGAGGTCAATGATTTTCAAGGGGTTTCTCAATTGGTAGCTCTTGAGAAGGTGGTTAAATCAGTTCCAAACCTCAAAAAAGGTTAGTAAAAGGGTCTATTTCATATGCATCAAAAGGGTTAAATTCTTGGTCAGCTGGGTGATCTTCAAGATTAGGTTAATTTGGAAGGAATCTTCATAAGTATCCCTTCTCCTTCTCCTATGCATACAATTTTAACTCAATTCCACTATGCTTACTGAAAGTTAATATGGTGATGTAAATTTTCTTTCTCCTTGCTTATTGTCCCGCTCTGTAGGTGATCATCAATATATTGATCGAAGACTACAAACATAATCCTAAAATTTTTGGTCATCTCCTTCCTTATGCCCTGTGGGTCGAAAGGCATGAGGAAAGGAAAATAATTAGCCCAATTAGGCTTAACACCAACAAAGAGCATCTCATTGAACGCTTTCTTAAACTCTTTTGACTTTTTTGGCTTATCCCAGTCGAACATGTCCTTGGAAAATATCATGTTGCCCAAAAAATTAAAGTTGTTAAGGAAGGCAACGTGACTGATATCCATAAGAGCTAAGGTGGATTTATAAATGGCCCTCATCATGATGCTCACTTGCTCCCAACGTAGGTGGTGGAGGGCCTCCAGACACTCCATAGTGAACAACTGAGTAGTGCAGATGAGGCAGAGAGTGCACTGGTGTGGCACATAGTCCCTCCACACTAGCGAGTTTTCACTACATGACAGACACTTGGCGACCTCGATTACTGTATGTGCTGAGAGGGAGGGGTCCTACATTTTGAGAACCTCTCTGGCCATTGCAAGCAAGGAGGCCACAAAAGTTGTTCGACATTCGAGCTGGAGGGTCATAAGAGGCCCATGGATCTTCGCAAGCTCAAAGAAGGAATCGTTCGCATTCTTGCCCACCTGGAAGATGTTTCCAAACAATAGCCAAGGACATAGTTTAGGTGGCAGCCTCCTCGATGGCTTGCTTCTCAGCATGTATACAATAGTAATGGCTATGGTTACTACACAATAAATTATGAGAGTGCTCGGTAAAATTAAGAAATGGTTGTGGTTACTGCTTGTAACTATGTGCTACATGTATTGACGAGTATGCTTCGTGACTTAAAGTGAATTTATTTGTATGCTTCATGCTTTATGTTCTAGATGTATTCATGTGTATGCTTTATGATTTAAGTGAATTTATGTGTATGCTTCATGCTTTATGTGGTACGTGTATTCACATGTATGCTTATGTGCTACATGTATTTACATATATGCTTCATACCTTTACTTCATACTTCACGCATTATGTGTATATGATTCATGCCTTATGCATATTTATGAGCGTGATTCATGCCTTACATGTATTTAGATGTAATCATGTGTATGACTCATTTCTTACATGTATTCATGTATGATTCATATCTTATGTGTATTCATGTGAATATTTCATACTTTACGTATCAAATGTGTTTCAAGGCAATAACTCCAAGTGTGCTTAATATGCATACCCTTCTCATGTGTGCTCGGTTACTTGTATATGTGCTTCATATCTTATGTGTATTTATGTAATTGTCTCATGTTTGTCATTTTTTTTAAGCACAAATAGCTCATGTGCCTTCCCAATGTTCGCAAGAGTCACTATATGTATGTTGAGATATTGTCATTGATGGCAAATCATATAAGATTTAGCATCTGCAGTTCATATTTTCATCGTTCCAGAAGATTGATTGAAGATTGATCAAGTATCTGTTTGGTCCGATGAGAACAGTGTATCCGATAGAGCGTTCAGTTTGTTGGTTAGCATATTATTTTTCTTTGCAGATTTGGGAGATGTATTGTGGATATGCAATTTACTTTATTCCAAGTTTGTGGCCTCCAATGTTAAGTTTTGTGTTGGTTGGTAAGATCCAGTGGATTGGTTTTTGGCTAGAATAGCAGTAACGTGTGGAAATTTAGTATTTAGATCTTGTGGATCGATTTTGGTGAATTTTTGTGTTCGAGGTCGATGAGACAACATGTGGGAAGCACGTGGTCATTTTTTTTTGTCTTCTTAGTTGTTTTTGGATCAATTTGAGCCAACTTGAGTAACACATTTCATGTTGACTGTTATGCAGATTTTTGGGCAGACATGGAATTGATTTAATTTGATGTAGAAAATATATAAGATCAATTGATTTGATCATTTTTTATATCGATGGTTGTGTGTGGTACATATATGATCAATTGTGCCTAGATTCACATGTGCAAGGTTAAGATTTGTGCTTAGGGATGTTGTAGAATATCATAACATAGGAGACTAGCAGAGCAGAGTAATTTGCGCTTAACCAGAACTATACTCAAGCATTTGTTGATGCTATTAAATAGTTCAAACTCTCTTGTATGTCTTATAATCATTTTGTAAGGCAATGAGCCTTTTGGGTTGCAACCCTTATTGTAAACTTTGAGTAGTGAGTTCTAGGCAATGTGTCTAAATGCATGTGCATTTCTTTATGTAATATTTTTATACTTCTAACAGAGTATATTAATATTGTGGGTTTGAATCCCATAGTGGTTTTCCCTTAACCAAGTTTCCACATAAAAATCTTGGTGTTATGGTGTTGGTGATCTTTTCTTTATGCTTCTACACTTTAATTTCCTTAATATGCATTAAGTGGTTTAAAAAACAGATTGACATAGTTAAAAATTGCAGAACACTGATTCACCCCCCCTCTCAGTGTTCCTTGATTCCATCTATTGGTATTAGAGCCTAGTTGGTCAGAAGAATCCTAACAGCTTGAGGAAGATTAAGGAAGGTAAATTAATGGGTTCTAATAGCCTTAGAAAGCAGCTAGTTGTTGCTCTTGAAGATATTGATCATGCACAAAATGAGAACCGACAAGTGAAAGAAATTTCAGAGATGCTGAAGAATACATTGAAACATTGAAAGATCAGTTGAACAAAGGAAAAGGGAAAGGAACTTGTTGATAAACTTAAGAAAAAAGAAAGTCAGAGCATTGATGAAGAAGCCTTGAGGGAAAAAATAGAAGAATGTGACAGACTTGCGAGATCTAATATAGTCCAGAAGAATGAAATGGAAGCCATTTTGATGAGATTGATAAAAGCGATTGAAGAGAGGAAGAAGAATGAAGAGAAGCTTGCTCAATCCCTGAACGACAAATCTGAAGAATGTTGCATTCTTGAGAGTGAGAATGGACAACTAAAGCTTGACCTACAAGATGTTAGACAACATGAGGAAGATCTTGAAAGGAAGATCATTCTTATTAGATATGATCTTGATGTTACAAATGAGTACAAGAAGTTCCAGATCAATTCAACTAAGCTTGATGAGATGCTTGGTAGTCAAAATAATCCTAATGATACTCAAGGTCTTGGATATGAGAAAGGAGAAAGCTTTGGATCTGGTCAAAGAAATTCTAAGACTCAATAATAGAATAAGTGTTGGCAAATGCACACTCCAATGAGACATTGTAGGTGATTGAAGGTTTTGTCATTGATGGCAACCTTACAATCTTATGACACCAGCAAGGCAATCCACCAACACTAGCAAGATCAGACTCTACACCGACATACAGATCACCAGCATCGACAGTAAAAGGAAGCATACCGACACGGAAGCCGACAAGAATTTTGTTGATAATATATTTTGTTTATTATTGTAAAATCATTGTAAGATGACTTGGAAAGTTGTAAAATGACTCCTATATAAGAGAGTTCATTGTAAGAAGTATTATGTAATTATGGAGGAATGTAATTAGGTGAAATAAGGCAGACCTATTATGCAAATTATCGGTTAAGGGTTTATGTAAGAAGCAGAGCTATAAACCGGTACTGGATCTGGCATAGTAGATGCTATTTTGAAGCAGTACAAGACATTGGATTTATATAATCTATTTTGTAAGTCAATGAGACTTCCTATTTTGTAATTGAGTAATGAGCTCTAGGCACTTGGCCTTCCTGCATGTGTAGGCCCCTCTTGTAGCAGTAATATTCTCTTATTGGCCAATAAGTGAATATTGTGGGCCACAAATCCCACCGAGGTTTTTCCCACATTCATTTTCCTCGTTAAACTACTATGTTATGGTGTGTTTTTCATGTGGTTGTTTTTTATCTCTATTCATTGCATTACTTTCTGCTTACCAGTACATAGTTTTAATTTGTTCTACATGTTTTAAGTTAAGAAAATTATTACACCAGTTAGATACTAATTCACCCCCCCCCCTCAGTATCTGTGGGAATCCTAACAATTGGTATTAGAGCTTGGTCCTCTATTTTTAGAAGCCTAACAACTTGAGGAAGATCTTGACACTGGTAGAGATGGAAAATTTGATGAAGGAATTGGAAGCAGCTCTCTCAGACTATGATACAAAAAAGTTAAAAAATATCAAACTTGAAGATGATCTAAAGGCAACTCAGGATATTATTCAAGCACTTCAAGAGAATTTTACCATTGCAAGAAATAAGAGAAGAGAAATTTGTGAAAAGATGCAAAATGAGAATGATGAAAAAGAAACTCTTAATGATCAGATAAGCAAGCTGAAACAAGAAAACATGACAACAAGGAATGAGATGTAGGATATGACTATGAGATTTTGTAAGGAAATTGAAGATAGAAAGAAGAATGAAGAAGATTTGACTAGAAGACTAAGTGATGCAGCAAATGAGAACACCAGACTTAGCTATGAAAATGATTTGTTGAAAAAAGATCTGATGCATACACAGAATGACTCTAATGAACTTATGAGACAGAAAGAGATCTTAGAAAGAGAATTGGATACTGCAAATCAGCACAAAGAGAAATTCAAGAAAAGCTTAGAAGAACTTGGTGACTTGTTGAAGAATCAGAAACCTAATGGTGACACTTGTGGACTTGGCTTTGAAGTTGGTAAAAGCTCTGGTACTGCAAACACATAGGATCATAACAAACCAGTAAGACAACCTACTGCTTATAAATTCAATGGAAAATGCTTTAATTGTAACAAGTATGGTCATAGATCAAATCAATGTAGATCTAGAAATTATTAGAATACCAATACACCCACCGGTCAATGCTCAAAATGCAACAAAATTGGTCATAATTCTGAAAATTGCAGAATGAATGTGAGATGTTATGTTTGTGGAAGATTTGGACACTTATCTAATCAATGCAGAACACAAACTGGCATAGGATATAGAAAAGCTATTCAGAAAAATAATGTGACTTGTTATGCATGTAACAAAATTGGACATATTGCTAAATTTTATAGAAGCAACTCCTCACCGGTAAACAACAAAGGTCCTAGCTTGAAGGGAAAAGAAAAAGTTGAAGAAGTTAAGAATGAATTTTCAAAATAATGGATCAGGAAATCAGAACTAAAAGTTGACAGGAATACTCCTCCATCGGCAAAACAAAGTAGCACTCCACCGATAGGAGACTCTTCATCTAATTGAAGAAAATTCCTTTGAGGGTTTGGCAATCAAATGTGAAATATGCTATTATTCCCTCGGTTGATGGTGAGAAGTTGAAATTACTTCTATATCGATAGATAGAGTTAAGTGACTACTTAACCAGCATGCATTAAAAGTGGTAGTTGGCAAATTAACATTATAAATTAGTGTTTTTGGCTCCATTTTACTTCACCAAGCATTCAAACATTCGAAGAGCACAAAATTTCTAGAGCTAAGGCATTTCGAGCAAAGAAGAAAAGCATTTCAGTAATCAATCTTTCCAAAGGCAGAAAAAGGTATTTATAATCATGGCATCCTCTTCTGCACTTGAATTCATAGCAAACCCTATTGTAGTGGAAGTAATCAAGCGCCCTAGGTCTATATTTCAATTAGTTCCCAAAATACCAAAGAAGGATGATAATGTTCGTGCATTCTCACAAATTCCCAAAGGAGTAGTTTTTGCAGAAGACCATAGAATGTATATCCATTGCGACATAGAAGAATTAGGTGATGAAGAAATTTAGAACATGTACAAAACTATCATTTGTGATGATTTTGGTAATGTGAAACCTGAACACAAAATTATTGAAACCCTAAGATTCACTGAAATTCTCAGCATTTCGGATTTCCCTAAGGAAGTTATAAGGATAGTATTGAGCAGGGTACATGGTGCATTCTTTTGGCTAGATTCAGTTCACAAAATTACTAAGGAGGCTGTAAAAGTTGTAACAGGGTTACCCTCCGCCGGTAACAGACCTGACAAGACAAAGAAGGTCTCAAATGACCTAGTAATGAACCTAGCAGGTGCAACATCTAAAAAAAGGTCTTTAAGGGTGAATGATGTAACTGATATAAATGTGAGATTCATTAGCATGATTCTAGGATATAAAACAACACATGCAAATAGACTAAATTCACTTTCCAGCTTATGCATAAAGAGTGCTTATGATATGATTAAGGATAATGTGAAAATTGATGTGTATGAATGGTTGAAGGATGAACTTATTGACAATCTGGGAAAGATCAAGAAGGACAAAAAGGGGACATTTAGATTTGGCAATTTACTTGTCTATTTAATGCTACATATAACAAAACAAGTGCCTGGTATAGGTAACAAGAACCTTGGATTTGACATACCGGTAGGGAAACAACTATCTGACTTATTGAACAACATGGGTGAAAACAAAGAAAATAAAATCAATGAGTACTTTCTAGCATTGAAGGCCCGGATGAACACTAGAGTCAGACTGTCACAAGAAATTGTAAATAAATATAAGGATGAAATATGTTTTGTGATTAAGAAGGATGAGATCTGGATGGAGGCAGTTATCCCAAGAACAATTTGGGTTACTGAAATGGGTTATGAGATAGATGATCACATAATTGAAACCTACGCAAAAGCCCTTCTGGAAGCACCTAAGGAACCTAAGGAAGAGGTATTTGGTAGTGCTAAAACAATTGAAAATAAAATTCAATCTAAGAAGAGAGTGAAGAAAGTAGAAGCAACCGTGAGGAGAGGGTCAAGGCACGCTAAGGCTATCAAAGAAGATGTACTCAAACAAACCAGTATAATTGAAGATGAGTTAGAAGCACTACAACCTAAAACTCACCTTTCACCAGTAGGATCTTCTTCGGAGAGTGATATGCCAGCAACATTTACAAGAGTTGTAAGGAAAAGGGAACCTTCATTGGTAACTACACCTTCGCCTAGAAGAATCAAGCAAAAACAACAGGCGGTGAGGCCTCCGACCAAGAAGATAACTCCAAAGAAGAAAAAGTTAACACCAAAGAAAAAGACTGAACAAAATATTGCTCCAATTGACAGACTTTTGGATGAAATAACAGAGGAAGGAAAGCTTAAGAACATCAACAAATTATATGATATACTATCAGTTGATGATAAGGAAAAAGTTGAAAATAGTGTAATTCTACACTTGTATATCTACAAGAAATTCTTGATGCAAATTGTGGATGAATTACCGGCTGAACAGTTTAAGAGATTGGAAGCTAGAAGACAAGCCATTGTAGAGCTTGACAAGAAAATAAAAGTGGAAAAACTACTTGTTGTTTACCCAGTAAACTCACCAAAGGAAATAGATGATCTAATTGCAGAGGCTAACCGATCAGTATTCTCTACTGCACATCATCATATTGCAGTGATGGTTAGTAGAGTAAATGAGGTTTCAGAGGAAACTGAAAATGCATGGGACATATTCGTTGTTGAGAAGGAAAAAAAGGAAGAGTATAGAAATCCCAAACCTATCAAAGTATATCAGAAAGACAAGGATAAAGGAAAAGGCAAGGTTGGTGGACCTCCGAGCCTAAAAATAATAGATAATCTACCACCACCGCCTCTAGATACTCCACCGGTAGCAACAATTGAAGATCAACTGGCTAATGAGAGTATGGATATATCACAAGAGGATACAAATACTAATTATGAGATATTATACACAGTTGATATTGATACTCAGAAAGTTAACATTGTGGTAGACAAGGACATAACTGGTAAGACAAATATGGCTAGTGAGCCACCGGTAACTGATAACACAGATAACACCGAAGGAAAACTGGCAGATGGTAAAACTGAACAACAGGCATAGCAACAGGATGATCAACAAACAAAGCAACAAACAGAGCAACAGGCTCTAGCACAACAATAGGAAAACACAGAGTCAGTGCCACCGACAATAGATGAGCATGATAAACCATTGCTTAAGGAAATGGAAACATAGACTAACCTACCAGAGGTCACTATAGGAAAGGATATTGCTCCCACTGGCAGAATACAGAGTGTTGGCTCTTCAACTACAGGATTCAAATTGACAAATGTAATTGAAGTTCTTTTAGATTCTATAAAGAAAATAATAGATTGTAGTTCACAGGCATATAAGGCTATAGATGATACAATTCCAATTTTGAAGATGATAGCTCTAAAATGCAATGTAGATAATAAGGATTCTTTGAGTCAACTTGACACTTTGTCTAAGTATATTACTGACAACACAATGATAGTTAAACAAATAAAAGAGGAAGCATTCAAAGAGAGGTTAGAAAAGGAAAAACAAAAATTCTTTGAGGAACAAATAAAGAAGTGTACAAGGCAGTTTGACACACTTCTACCAGAACTGTGTAGCACATTAAAGGAATTCAAAACTTTGTACAAAGACACTTGTAAGACTAATGTTTTGATGGTTGACCTAGATAGGAAAATGAGCAAGATACAGGAGGAAATTAATAAACTAGCTGACAATTTCATCAATTCATCTGATACATTATCAGTTTTTGAGCAAAAGATAATAGGTTTTGAGGAAGAACTATTAAAACTGGAAAGAGAAAAGGAGAAAATAAAAAGTAAGGCTAAGGATCTGAAATGGAGATTAAGTCCAAAACTGGACTACCTTGCATCCTTAAGGAAAGAAATATCCGATGCATTGGTACAAGAACATAAAACACCGGCAGAGCAAATGCAACACCTCACCGGTACAGTTCAAAGAATAGAGGCAACAATAAAAGATAGTAAAAAGTTTCTTGAAAGCTTGAATTTGGTTTTGGTGGATCTTTTTCAAATTTTAACCAACTGGTTACAAGGTTGAGACAAGAAACTACACTCTATTGACACTTTGACAACCCTTGTCATTGATGCCAAAGGGGGAGTAGTGGTATGAGAAAAATAATCAGAAAAAGACTCATCTACTCAAGGGGAGTTCACACATTTTGGTAAACATTTTTGGACTTCAATTTTTTGATATACTTTTTCTCATGAGTGTTGCCTATTGTCTTCAAAATCTGATTCTCTTTAAACATCCTTAAAATAATATGATTTGAACTTGGTGCAGAAAAGACATCAAAGATAAGAAAATTCTCAAGACAACATATGACAAGGTTTGGATTGAACCTTCTACACTTCGAACTAACTTAGAGCCTAGGCGAGTATACCTTTGCGAATTAAATTCACACTTTCAAATATAAACCCACAGCAAACTAGTCCAAAAAACCAGTGGATCTATTCACCTTGAAATTAACTGAAAACAAAGAATGGAGTTATACTTAGATTCAACATTTCGATCAACAAAACATGCAATAAACAACTTCAATCAATACCAGTGCCTTATCCAAGGTCACAGAGTCATCTAAAACTTAGATAATACTCCTCAAACAAAATATCTTTATGCAACCCATTGGTTTGATTTCTATTAATCCTTGTATATGCCTGACACGTACAAGAATTTATGCATTCCAAATTAAACTATGATCATCAAGATTCAAAGTCTTTCCCAAAGAGTTTACTGGTATGAGTGATCCCCACCTCTTTAATTTCCCTCCTAAAGAGAAAAGCTAGCGAACACCTCTACTGAAAATTGCCTTGCAATCCCATTCAAACAAAATAACCCTGAATTATTCAGAATGAAAATAGTAAACAAATTGCGAACACACTTGAAGACAACACAAAGCTTCACTCGAAACCGATGGTCTGTATATTGATATCAAGTTCAGAAAATATTACAAGAAGTTTTTTGAATTTTCTCCATTAGACTTAGAAAAGCTCAGATAAATTTCTCCAGCGTTTTCTTATAATTTTTTGCGATCTCCTCTCCTCTAGTCTTGGTACCCATTTATAACAACATGGATGCACAAAGCTTCGGACTCCTCGAGGAGAGTTTGTTACAATCATTTCTTTCAAAATAGAGAGGTTACAATCTTTTCGCAAAAATAGTTACAAGCTCTTTTCGGCCCCTGCAGTTTCTTCAACAGGCCGTTTGGTTGCAACCTCTTCCACCTTTTTAGGGGCACTCTCCAACTGCTCTATATCATGAGTGGCATATTTTGTTGTCCACTCATTGTACACATCATCGGTCGGCCATGAAAAATTAATCACTTTAGTTTTAGCTTTAGTCAACCTTGCCCAAGAGTTTCTCAATTTGCTGACTTCCGAATTGAGAAAACTAGAATGTGCCTTGAATTTCTCTATTTCCTGTATTGTCAAAACAAAGAAAGAAGCATCATCTAGATCAATAATTCCTTTAATTCTTGCTGATAATTTAGCTTCTATCTCCTTAAGCCATATTTGTTTGCCCTTCAGCTGATCTGAGCTAGCAAAAACTCCTGGGAGCAACTCAAAAACTTGATCAGTATACTCCATTTTGCACAAGTTAACTTTCCTATCAACATTATCCATCCCTGCTACCAATTGTACTAAATCTTTAGTGATGTCAGAAGTGGATTTAATGATAGGATTAGCCCTTGCTTCATCATAGGATACACACATAAACTCTAAATCTTGCTGCCTAGGCCTCCATTTGTCAAAAATAGGTGTCAAAATGGCCTTGTCTCCCCTAAGCTCATTCCATATATCCACAATTTTACCTACATTGTTGTAGAGAAATGAGACATCCATTGTATCTGCAAAACTGGAAATTGTAGCCTTTACTCTCTCCTCATACTTCTTTGCATATAAGGCCTGAGCCTGCTTTAAGCTTTCTAATTCTTGAGGATTAATTTCAACCATTTGAGAGCTGGAGGGTGCTGGAGATGGTGGAAACTCAATGATGGGGCTAGTAGGTGGAGGTCTTGCAGGAGAAGAGGAAATCATCAGTGTTGAAGACTCACCTTGATGGTACTGTCCAGTCAACTGGCTTTGCAGCTTAGTAATGATGCTATCCTTACCTCTTACCTCCTCCTTAGCATTGTTGTAGGCCTTCAAAATTGTTTCCAACTTAACTTGGAGGATCTCTTTCTCTTTGGCTTCCTTTTCTGCTACTGCAACACTGAATTTAGTAGTCTCTAGCACAGTGCTAGCAGCTTCCACTATCCCTGTACTCTGCACTCTTTTCACCATCATCCCACCAAGGTAACTTGACCCTAGGGTGTCTTTGTTTTTCTTACTCTCATTTCTCTTGAGAGACCACATAACAAGTGCAGCATTATCCTTACTGAAATTAATTCCCTCCATGGGTTTTGTCTCCTTCGTCACTACGTCTAGCACCAGGGCATCTGCTATATCCCACTCGGGTAAAATAAGCACTCCAGCTTGTGCCACCATGTCTCTCCCTTGCTTAGGGGTGATGGTTTTGAACTCTTCCATCATCTCTTGCTTTATTTCCTCTTCTACCAGGGCTGGATCTTTATTAGGCTGCTCAACCTTTCTCTTTTCACATCTAGCATTATATTTATCTATGTTCTGTTTCCATATGAACTGCATAAATGCTTCTGATGTGACAAAATTGTTATCA
The DNA here is from genome assembly GCF_030272615.1 of Cryptomeria japonica. NCBI lineage: Eukaryota > Viridiplantae > Streptophyta > Pinopsida > Cupressales > Cupressaceae > Cryptomeria > Cryptomeria japonica. The sequence goes on from NC_081405.1 coordinate 248,477,262, forward strand.
GCCAAGAAGGCAGTACGTGCCTGCTTTATCTTAGGATCCCACTCCTGGCCTTTGAGTTCAGTGGTGGCAATGTCCATTTCAGCAGCAAGGGGTTCTTCTGGCATTCCTTCTTCCACTTCATCATAAGTGTAAGCAATTTTCCCTAGACTGCCTAGCTGTAGGAGTTGCTCAGCTACTGCTTGTCGTCTCCTATATGGATAGGGGATTGGGATGGGGAATATAAAGGTGCATCTGATTGTACTTCTTTCCCTACCCTTTGCTTCTTTGGGCTCTCTTGGATGTCAATGACATCTTGTACCTTCCTCTTTCCTTTAGAGGTAGAGGGCTCCCCTATTGTAGGCATCAGCACACTATAACTAGATTTCTTGTGCAGTGTATAATCACTAGGAGGGATTGCTTTGCTGGAAGCTGACCTACTTAGGATCATTCTCACCTTTTCAGGGTTGCTTTTGATTATAGATTCCCTCTTCTCCTTCAGGGTCTGCATCACATCTTCAAAGCAAATAATTAAAAACTTTATTTTTTCCTCCAGAGGGAAAAAGCTAGACAATGGGTCATAGCTGGCATCAAACTGATGCATGAAATCCAAGGCTTTCTTATAAGCCACCCATTTCTCTTTCCTTAGCTCTTTCTCATCTAGATCAAACTCATTTCTGATGAGGTCTTTTGGAAACTGAAATTGATGGGGCCTACCTCTGCATGCTGCTTTCTTTCTAAACATGCCATTGAAGAAGTCTTCTGTATCAACACACCTAGACACTGCATTGGATAAATGATAAGGCTTGAGGAAATCCTCAAAGCAATTCCAACCTCCCTTTGTTATTACAAATTGGTCGGCTATGGTAGCTGCAGAGAAAATAGTCCCTTTACCCTTGCCTGTCAACTCTGCCTCTTGTAAACCACCAATTTGTCTAAGGATTTCTACAATTCCCACCTTGAGAGGGACCTGGTAAGGTAGCAAGAATGGGATGCCTCTAAAAACAAACACTCTAAAAACTGTTGAGATTGGATACAAATAGATGTCACCCCAGTTGTGAACAATTTTTATGTTCTCTGCGAATTCTTTTGGTCTTATGAGCTCCAAAAGAACCTTGGGGATTCTTGGGTTTTTCGAACAGAGGAGAGTCCTGATCTTGGATGCAAAGTATTTGTCAAACTTCAAGAAACTGGCATCCTCTCTATCCCATGACAACACAGTACTCCATAATTGTACCTACATCTTTTCTCCTTCTTTCTCCTTGACAAGGTCCAGTCCACTGGCAAAATAATCACCACCTTTGAAAAGAAATAGATGCATCAGGAGTGAGTACCATCCGAAAGGCCTATCCACCTTTCCATTCTTTATTCCTGTTAACCCTCCGTGGATAGCATCAACAATGAAAGAGGCGTAATCAAATGTAATTGCAAGAGAAGGATTCAAAATCTGGGCAATCATTAACAGGTAGTGATTTGGCATGTTTGCTTTAGCATCTTCTCCCAAAACTTGGCAAAGTGCCCAATACATTCCTTTATCCCTAAGGGTGAACATACTCAATGAAAAGGGCTCTTGTGTGTTGGGTCCTACAACTGTCCACCCACCTATCTTCACAAAAAACTCCTTGAGAGGCCCGCTCCTGAGATGACCTCTTTGTGCACTGTAAATTTGGGCTAATGATTTGAAATTTATGGGTTCTAGAAAATTAGTAAACTCATTAAGCCCAAAAGAATTCCTGAATTCTTCAGCATTAGTCTCAATAAGGGTTTTTTCATTTATATCCTGAATGCTTCTTGTGACCGGATCATAGTTGAGCGCAATTTGGGTCAACAAATCTATGTCCATAAATACCCTTGGGACTACCAATGTCCCAACATCTAATTCCCAAATACTGTTTTGCAGGGCCGGAGAATTTCTCATTCCAAATCCAATTTTAAATAATCCCAACCCAGACAATCCAACCAGTGGGTCTCTCAACTAGTTACCCTTGTCATACAGTCCTTCTCCTATCTTTAAACAGGGAGCTCTAGGCACTAATTCTTTTACCTTCAATGCCTATTTAGTTGACAATGTCAACTGTTCAAGAAAATCATCATAGACACTCCTTTCTGAATAATTGAATTTACCAGAAAATTCTCTTTTAGGAGCCATTTTAAAAAAATGTAAGAAATGAATACCACTCTTAGACACTTCTGTGAATCAATATCTTATCTGAAACACACCACACAGGAATTGCTACACAAGAATACGAGAAAACCTATTCTTAGCTTGAAGGAATTTTCTCTGCAACTCAACTGACTCGCTCTGTACCTGAAGAAAATAGCTCTACATCCGCTCCTCTGAAAGAAATTCTTTAAAAGATATCTTCACCGGTTGATAGGAAATCATATATTGTACTCAGAGTCTTAACAACAACATTGATTCCGCATGCTTCGGCCATCCCTTCAAAATTGAATTCATAAGAGAATTCGTATTTTTTGCTCCAACGGGTCACAACGTTCTTGCAAGTCTTTCATTTTCCTCGTTTGCAACTTCGCGAAGCATAACTATTGGGCAGCTTGGTCTTGCGAAATAGCGCCGACCGTCCGACCAAAAGAAACTTGATCGAGTGTTATACTGACTAACAACTTTGGCTCCGCACTGGGTCCCGCTCATCTATTAGCTACTTGTTACGACGTGGCGCCCAACCATTGGCCTTGAAATGTCTTTCGCTTTTCGACTTAACGCTAGCCACGTATCCTTTTCTTATACCGCCGGTTCCACCTTGGTAGGCCCATAGCTTTCTTCTAAGACCACGTGTCACCGGACACGTGGACGGCTCTCATTCACTCTCACTATTTCGCGGGGTATAAAGGACGAGCATCTTACCCTTACGAAATAGCGCGGGCCATCTGATCATCTTTTAGTTGATCAACATTTAAACCTCTGAAATGGCTTTCGGGAGGAGTGGGCCCGCTGATTCATTTTGAACACCTGGCATCTAATCATCTTCTGAGCTGGCAGGACCATCTGTCGCCGGACACGTGGACGACTCTCGTTCACTCTCACTATTTCGCGGGGTCTAAAACACGAGCATCTTACCCTTGCGAAATAGCACAGGCCGTCTGATCATCTTTTAGTTGATCGACATTTAAACATCTGAAATGGCTTTTGGGAGGATTGGGCCCACTGATTCATTTTGAACATCTCGCATCTAATCATCTTCTGAGCTGGCAGGACCATTTGTCGCTGGACACGTGGATGGCTCTCGTTCACTCTCGCTATTTCATGGGGTCTAAAACACGAGCATCTTACCCTTGCGAAATAGCGTGGGCCGTCCGATCATCTTTTAGTTGATCGACATTTAAACATTTGAAATGGCTTTCGGGAGGAGTGGGCTCGCTGATTCATTTTGAACACCTAGCATCTAATCATCTTCTGAGCTGACTCGTCGCTTTTTCATTTGCTGAGAGAAAGCACTGGGCTCCAATTAATCTTTAATAGCTGTATCCGCCAGGTCATCTCCTAACTGGTGATCTGACTCACCTCTGGGGCCCGCCTTTTAACCTTTAATCCCGACTTGCTAATTGTTGTGACTTATGCCGCGCGCCGCCATTTTACTTTCTCTCATCATCCAGCTAGACCTCCTAGGTGGCATGCCATGTCATTTTCGCAACTTCGCTGGTTTTAAACTACGCGCAACTTCACCTAGCGAAATAGAGAAAGCTGTAGATCCATCCGTGAGATGCACACTAGTTACTGGGCCCGACAACTTTTAGGAGAAATACATACAAGGCATAAATTTTGCGATTTATTAACATGACTGCCTAGGCAAACAACAAGGGGGGACACTTCCTACGATCCCATGACCCATTACTTAAGTGAATAAAGTAACGAGATAATAGAAACGAGAGGGTTTTAAGCAAACATTAGAGGATCTAAAATCAAAAACCCTTGAACCCTTGAGGCCTAAAACAAAGCTGAAGCATTTGAAAAAATGCGCCCTACTCAAAATTTCAACAAACCATAGCCAATCATGGGAAAAGAAAAACCCATTTTTAATCAGTGATAACATTGCCATCAATGCCAAAGGGGGAGATTGTTGTCAAATGCACACTCCAATGAGACATTGTAGGTGATTGAAGGTTTTGTCATTGATGGCAACCTTACAATCCTATGACATCGACAAGGCAATCCACTGGCACTAGCAAGCTCAGACTCTACACCGACATACAGACCATCGACACCGGCAATAAAAGGAAGCATACTGACACAGAAGCTGACAGGAATTTTGTTGATACTATATTTTGTTTATTATTGTAAAATCATTGTAAGCCTACTTGGCAAGTTGTAAAATGACTCTTATATAAGAGAATTCATTGTAAGAAGTATTATGTAACTATGGAGGAATGTAATTAGGTGAAATAAGGTAGACCTACTATGCGAATTATAGGTTAAGGGTTTATGTAAGAAGAAGAGCTATAAACCGGTATTGGATCTGGCATAGTAGATGCTATTTTGAAGCAGTACAAAACATTGGATTTATGTAATCCATTTTGTAAGTTAGTGAGACTTCCTATTTTGTATTTGAGTAGTGAGCTCTAGGCACTTGGCCTTCCTGCATGTGCAGGCCCCTCTTGTAGCAGTAATATTCTCTTATTGGCCAGTAAGTGAATATTGTGGGTCACAAATCCCACCGAGGTTTTTTCCACACCGGGTTTCCTTATTAAACTACTATGTTATGGTGTGTTTTTGATGTGTTTGTTTTTATCTTTGTTCATTGCATTACTTTCTGCTTACTGGTACATAGTTTTAATTTGTTCTACATGTTTTAGGTTAAGAAAATCATTACACTGGTTAGATACTGATTCACCCCCCCTCTCAGTATTTGTGGGAATCCTAACAAGAAGAATTCAAGAAGGCCTCCAATAATGCAACCTAATGCTCATAAGTTCAATGGAAAATATTTTATTTGTAATAAATTTGGTCATATGGCTAGTCAATGTAGAAATAAGATGATCAATAATGGTCCATCTTTTATCGGTCAATGTTTCAAATGCAACAAATATGGTCATAAGGTAAATGTATGTAGAACTATGATGAATAACTTTCACAATAGGAGAAATGTCAGATGTTATGCATGTGGTATGTTTGGACATGTTGCTAATCAATGCAGAACAAGTAAAAATCAGATGAATTTTAGGCCTATGCAAGGAAATGTTTTTTATGCCTGGAACAAATTTGGTCACATTGCTAAGTATTGCAGAAGTAGAAATATGAATAGGAGAGGTCCTGAAGAAAAGAACAAGAATGTGAAGCTTGATGAGAAGTGTAAATCAAAAGTTGAGGGGATCACACATTAGATGAAGAAGACATGGGTTAAGAAGACTGATTCAGAGGTAGGAAGTGGGTTTGTGCCTGATTCTAGTGTTGGAACTACACCCAATAACTAAATCTAGGCATCTAGCCTTGGGGGAGTTATAATGCAAATCTTTCAAACCCTTGTTTGAGATTTGTGCCTATTTCCACCAGGTTGTAGAAGTTTTTGTCATAATTGCAGATATTTGTGGTGGATCTTGAAAAGAACTGAGCCGATTTGAAGATCCGAAGAAGAATTCCTAATACATATAAAGCATTTGAAATAATTAGGGCAGAGTGCATTTATTGTAGTGAAAAGTTAAGTCTGCAGTGAAAAAAAGGTAACTTTTCCTCTTCATTTCTCACTTTGTGATTAAAGAGAAGAAGTTTAGAGAGCTCTATGAAGAAGGCGATTAGGCGAGATTAAGTGCTACCAATTTCTGAAGCATTTTGGCAAAGACCTAATCCAATACCAAAGTTATTTATCAGTGAAAACCCTCTTTCGATTGAAGTTTGAAATTTGAATCTATAAGAATGGTTGCATCTAGTACCGCCACCCCTTTGGTTGTAAATATCACTGAGCATGGTCATCCCAACATTAAAAATCATTCATTTATTTCAATTGATGATGACCCTAAGAGTGTATTTTTGTGTGTGCCCTATGGAGTCCTGCATAATAAAGACATAAGAGTTTACATACATTGTCTGATTGAAGAAATGGGAAGCTGCCAACTACTGAATCTTTTCAATAACTGGTTATCTGAACAAAGTTCCATGTTGAAACTTGAATTTCAAGGATTGGAAAGCAAGGATTTTTCTCAATTTGTGAAGTTTTTAATGGCATACAAAAAAGAGTGGATCTGATACATCTTGAGTCATGTTCACAATGAATTCATGTGGTAGGATAAGCTACATAAGATTACTAAAGGTGAGATTCAGGCAATAACAAGGTTGTGTGCATTCGGTGCATTGTCATCTCTAAAACTGGTAAAGATTGACATTGTAACCAACACAACTAGGCAAAAATTCAATAAAAGAGCGATGACTATTGATGACATCTAGTTTGCATCCATGGTGATAGGCTATAAGATTTACTACTCCAGCTGAATGAACTTTGGCTTTGGTACTGCAGTATACATTGCATATGAAATGTTAAGGGGAATTAAGAAATATGATCTATCTTTGGTCTCTAGTAACCAATGCAATTGGATGAAAATTCATTAAAAGAGCGATGACTATTGATGACATCTAGTTTTCATCCATGGTGATAGGCTATAAGATTTACTACTCCAGCCAAATGAACTTTGTCTATGGTACTGCAGTATACGTTGCATATGAAATGTTAAGGGGAATTAAGAAATATGATCTTTGTGAGTTCCTCCGGAGTGAGCTTATCAAGAATCTGAAGAAAATAAAAGAGAATAAGAAGATCCCCTTTAAATACAATACCCTACTTTTATGCATATTCTTCTACTTCAAGAATGAGATTTTGAGAGTTGGTGTGGTATAGTGGGAATTTCATAGGCCAGTAGGAGTGTAGTTTTGAGAGTATCTATACAATTTTGGCGACTCCAAATCCTAAAACAAGAATCTATGGGGATACTTTAAGAGCTTTCAGGAGGAGATGCATCAGAGGGAGAGAATCTCGACATCTATTGTGGAGAAATATGTTCACACCATTTGTTTCATGGTTGACACCAACCAATGCTTGATGGAAGAGGTGGAGCCCCAAACTTCATGGATTCTACCAATGGGTTATGAGGTTGATTAACATATTTTGGAATTATATCCTCAACATTTGCTGAGTCAACCGGTGGACCCCAATGAAGATTGGTTCAGAACCTACAAGGAGAAGAGCCTAAAACTACATCAACAATTTAAGAAGTCAGTCATTCAGAAGTAAGTTCGGAAAGAGGTTTAAGCTTCTGCTGAAAGCATAGGGATAACCAAGTAAGTTGTGAGAAAAGATAGAGAAGAGAATATCCTTTCAGAGGAGCATATTGTCAAGGTGGAGGCTACTAAGCCAAAGTCAAAACAAACCAATAACACAACCCCCTCCTCTGGTCCTTCTAAGCCAGCAAACCAACCTAAATCATCTATCAAATAATTGGATGGTGTGCAGAGGAGGGAATAAATAAGATTTGTAGTGGTTGATGATGAAGAAATTGAATCAGATGAGGTGGTTAAAGAGGTGAAGGCTAAAGCCACTAAAATTACAAAGGAGAAGCCTTCTGACAAACCTAGATTCAGCAAGAAGTCAAAATCTTAAATTTATGAGGCATTGAAACAAGGTAATTATACTATTATGCCTCCTATCACATTAGATCAAATTGTGAAAGCAGCTATTAAGGATACCAATTTGAAACCACTATCTAAGTGGTATGAATTTTTTTTATGGATCCAGAAAGAGAACTCTAGAGGAAGCAACTGTAGAATACCTAAATGTGTATAGTAAAGCTTTAATTGAATTAATGATAGTCTTACCTAAGAGTTTGTATGAAATTTTGGATGCTCAAAGAATAATAACAAGGAAGATGAGAAATTGAAGGAATATATAGTAGTCAATTTGTGTTCAGTTATTACTAAGGAGGAGATAGATACATTACTCCAGTTAGCCAAGGATAAGTTTCGAAGTAAGCACAGAGTAAATAATGTCATGATCGGTAAAATTGATGAAGTTGCTAAGGAAACAAAAAAAATTGAACAAAATTTTTGCAAGAAAATCAATATGAAATTAATTCAACAAAGGAACAAGATGACACTCATCTAGAAACTGAGTAGACAAAGGTGGATATACCTTCAATTCTGAAAGTGCAATCAGTTGAGAAGGCAGTGGATGATACTTTTTCTTCAAAATTTTAATCAATAGAACATGCAGAAGTCAATATTCCAGAAGAAGGTAGAGTGAAGAATGATGCAGGCATGGGTGAAGTTGATAAAATAGATAAGGCTGAGATCCCTCCAACACCTGAAAAGGAAGTAATTGCAGAAGAAAATATGGAGAAGATAGAGGTCAAGGTTGAATTCAAAACTGAAGCAAGAGACGCTAAGATTGTCAAAGGTAAGAAGGTAATAGATGATCCTGAATTCATTCAAGGACCAATCAACCTTGCTTCCCTATCTCCCATACAAAATATTCAATTTTGATATTTTTCTCAAGCCAAAGCCCATGAAGATCTTTTAAAATCTCACATTGAAGATAGCTTGTTGATGAACATGGCAATCAACACCCTAGAGAAGTTAATATCCTCATTCCAAAAAGATACATCTAATACTCCATTTGGGCAATTGAAAAGCTTAATTGAGCCTGATGATTCCCACTTTGAATCTTTTTAAAAGTCTGCAGAAGAAAAGGTTAGAAATGAATTTGAGGCTAGAAGGCTTTGCACCTTGAAGAAAATGATCTCAAATGATAGAGCCACATTAAGTAATTGTGTGAAAAGCATGCAAGATGCAATGACCATTGGTGGAAACTTGTATAAATCATGCTTATCCCTGAACAAGTTCACTACGAATATTGGGAAAAAGTCGACAGAGTTGGAGAACTTAGGAGCCACATTTCCCCTAAGTTGGATATAATGCTAAATGCTCTTCAAAATGCTCAAAATGATTTGAAGACAGACAATCTAGATGGTCTCAAGACAATAGAAGCACAATCTTATCTTTTCAGTGGGTTTATAACAGTTTTTGAGAATTTGCAAAAGGGTTGGGATAGTCATTTGGACTATTTGAAGAATCTCTATGCAGATATTTTCATTTTTTTGTGAAGTTTGTATGTACATGTGTATAGCATTTTTGGCTTCGTCTCTTGATTTCTAGTACCCTACCTTCACCATTGATGTCAAAGGGGCAAAGTAGAGAAGTGAAAAATGTTGATCTTAGGGGGATTTCTTTGATTCTTTGGAATCTGGTGATTAGATTCTTGGTTGTAGAGTGTATAGTACTTTGGTCTTGGTCCGACACACAGTCATTTTTCACTAAGTGTTGCCATCATGCCAAAAAGGGGAGATTGTTGGCAAGTGTCACTTCATGTACATTGAGATGTTGTCATTGATGGAAACTCATATCAAATTTGGCATCTGTAGTTAATATTTTCCTCATTCCAGAAGATTGATTGAAGACTGATCAAGTATCAGCGTGGTCCAGTGAGAACAGTGTATCCGATTGAGCGTTCAGTTTGTCAGTTAGCAAATTATTTTGGTTGAGTATTTTTCTTTGCATATCTAGGAGATGTACTATGGATATACAATTTACCTTATTCTAGGTTTGTGGTCTTTGGTGTTAAGTTTTGTTTTGGTTGGTAAGATCCGCTGGATTGATTTTTGGCTAGAACAATTGTAACATGTGGAAATTCAATATGCGGATATTGCATATTGATTTTGGTGAATATTTGTGTTCGAAGTCAATGAGATGACATGTGGGAAGGATGTGGTCATTTTTTTTTGGTTCGCTTAGTTATTTTTGGATTGATTTGAGTTGACTTGAGTATGTTGCAGAATATCAGAATAGAGTAGAGTAGCAAAACAAAGTAAGAATACATGTTTTGTGCTTAACCAAAACTACACTTAGGCATTTGTTGATGCTATTAAATAGTTCAAACTCTCTTGTATCTCTTATAATCATTTTGTAAGGCAGTGAGCCTTCCAGGTTGTAGCCTTTATTGTAAACTTTGAGTAGTGAGCTCTAAGCAGCGTGCCTGAATGCATGTGCAATCCCTTATGTAATATTTGTATACTTCTAATAGAGTATATTAATATTGTGGGTTTGAATCCCACCATGATTTTTCCCTTAACCAGGTTTCTACGCAAAAATATTGGTGTTATGGTGTTGATGATCTTTGCTTTATGTTCCTGCACTTTAATTTCCTTCATATGCATTAAGTGGTTTAAAGAACAGATTGACAAAGTTAAAAATTGTATAACACTGATTCACTCCCCCCTCTCAGTGTTCCTTGATTCCACCATCACCTAATGTATGTCTTGTGACTTAAATATGCTCATCATTAAGTTTGATATGTGTTTGACCAGATTATTACATAAATACTTATGAATGTTTCAAAAGACACTTTCTTGCACTTAGATTAAATTAAGAAATGTGTTTTAAAATTAATCAAAGCCATCTTCCTACGAACACGAATCTCACAAGTAACCTGGTAGAGACAATAAATAACATAAGGATTGTTGAACATGACAATATTATGTATACCAAAAGATAGGAAGGAAGAATGTGTGAGAAGGCAAATACTATGAGGTAATATTAGTAGTCCTTTTTTCAAGAATCAATCTGATTAAATCCTTATTGCCAAATTTGAAGTACATAGCTCAAATAGTTATAGAATTTGTTGTCACTAGACCTCTCTTCTCTTATTTCAAATGATAATTTAAGCACAGATCAAACATCTATTAGATGTAGCCTCTATACATTTTAATTATTTTTATCTCTCATTGTCATAAGACCTCTAAGAAATTAATCTCATCCATTGTCATAAGATCTCTTAACTTTGAACTTGAACATAATCACCGCACAACTCATCAGATAACACAAATATTAGCACAATAAAGATCAAGTTCAAGATAATTTCTTACTTGCAACATTACAAAACCACAAACAATAGGCTTACAAAAGGAAGTCAAATCAACTATTACCGAAACAATTGACACAAGTAAAAACATGAAATCATAATAGAGTAGTAAACATTGCTCCTAACTTGGCTACTATTTCAAAAGTTTGATTCCATCTATAGTATAACTAACATCAAGCTATCTCCAAAGTGGTTAGTCATTATGTGCACAATGTACTCCCTTGTAGGGAAATAATAAGGACAAATACCTTCATTACCTACTGGCTGAGGAATATAATAGTTAAGTCTCACTACACTTGGCGAATAAGTTAGACAATATTGTTCAACATCTTGTGGACCCTAATAATATCTGAAAAGAATGAAGAACCCATTAATTCTCTTAAATCATCTAATCACTACAACCTTTTCCAAGATTTATCTAAAGGTTGGTATTGGTTAAACTCTCACTCTTTAGACTATAAAAATAAACAACTTCATAGAGTAGTTAAGATACATATCTACATCTCAAGTAAAACTCATGTCACAGTGAAAATGTGCGATCAATATTCTATAGCCCTTCTAAACTTGGTGGCGCCAAACTAAAATGAGAAGCTCAAGATGAGTTAATAGGGAGGTTTTGGTAGTGAGGAATATATTTAGTAAGATCTAGAAGCAAGTTATTTGATAGATAAGAACTGATCTCAATAATAAAACTTGAAAAATGTCAACTTGAAATCTCTCCATAAAACTCCTAAGGTTCATTGGACAAATGAAGGAAAAACATCTTTGTAGGATGTTACATGGATGTGTGCCATGCTTCTAATCTTCATATATAATTCCTTGCATTAGCGTTGAGAGATATTGTGTAAACCATTTACAAAATGATGCAAAATGGAGGTGAGAGAAAGTTACGAACTTTACTAATCTCCAACTTGAGATTACGTTGTTGCAAGTTGTAGTTCAAAATTGCAAACTTAAGGTAATATCAGAAACTAAACACAACGAAGATCTAAGGGTTACATATCTCCAAGGGTTAGTTCAAGAACCCTCGTGTTGAAAAGATTTGGCTAAACTATCATTGCTTGAGGACAAGCAATCTTGCAAGAAGGGCAAACTGTCATGCCTCTACCATGAAGCTTCTCAAAACTCTCCTTAAAATAAAAATGCTTATATAATAAATACTTAATACATTAAAAATAACTATCTTATTAAAATAAGGCTTCACAATTTTTTGAAGTATTGAACGCAAGGAAGTAATCACTCCCTATGGCTATTATGACCATCCAAGAATGATAACACAAACAAGTAAGAGCAAGCCCTCCCATTGCTAACATATGAACCATATGCAATGCTTCATACCACAAATTAAGGAATGGTTTGTTAAGTGAACAAGTGCATGAGATTAAGGGAACAAACACTCGTTAAGAATAAAAAGGAAAGGGACATGTAGGAAGGAGTCACCAATTCTAGGAAGGTTGTATTGGTTTTGTATGAGGGCTACATCAAACTCCTATTATGTGCCTAACAAATTTATATGTTCACATGTCTTTCTAAAATGAAGCTTGCAGCTCTAAAATGGAAGAACATAAAGGCATATGAACATTTTTTAAAGAATACTCACAAGGTTGTCGTCTCACGGTATGCCATGATTGCACGATATGCATAAAATGAACTTGTTAAAAAGGCTTTAGAATCTTCTAAGCAAAAGCAACTGATGGGTGTGTAGTTAAATTCCATTATCTTTGCTAGCATCCTTCTTGCCTGTGTCATTGTGGAGATTTTGAAGCAGTGTATGGGTATGCATTACACCATAGACGATTGAGGAATTTAGTTGGAAATGCTATGACGACTACAAAACGTGTTCATTGAAAAGGTTTTAGAAATTTTCAAGAGAATGCAAAATCGAATTCCACGGCCTCCCCAGGCATGCACTCCTAAAAAATAGCTTAGAAAAAGATTATGAACATTGATAGAAGCACGCGAACTATTTGACAGAACTCCTTAAAGACAAAGCACGGGAACTATTTTAGACAAAGCATGAGGTCTTTTGGCATGTCGTGATTGCGGGTTGTGCATAAAATGGATTTCGCAAGGAAGATCTTAAAATCTTTGAATTAATGAAGCACTCTTGAACGCAGTCTAACATTGTAAACTTTGTTTACATATTTCAAACACACAAATTGTAATATCAGACAGACCCTACCCCATTCCAGTAATATTAGTATATGCATTGGCAAATGAAGCATGAAAAAGGAAGCGTGTAGAGATCTTGTGGAGGCTGATGTGAATGTCTTGTTTATGTTGGATATTGTGTTGGGCTTGGCCGACATACTATTTCGTGTTTGTATCCTTCGGTATATATATGTAGTAGCATGTGTAAGGTAGAGAGTGTGTTTGAAAAAGAGATTGAGAAAGTATATGAGTTGTGTATGCAGAAGATAGCAGAAAAGAAGAGTGTGTAGTGTGATTTGCATACAACGAGGGCAGATAGTGTTACAGTGATGCAGTAGTTCTTCACTTGACCCACTGAAGGATAGTTGTACAAAGATGTTTAATCGGATCTACTGTAGGGTTTGTGAGTTGCGATCTAAGCTTAATCGTAGAACTGATCTCATGCATTTGGAGATGCAATCCTTTTCAGTTCAACCATTTCATACCAGTGTCGGTGATTGTGCTGATCCTCATTGATCTGTGATCATGAGTTGCACCGGTGAGTTTCTCGGCCTATGAGTTGGAAATTTTCTTGCCAGGTTCTTGTCCGACCTTGGGTAAGCCAGTGACTACTTGAATAGCCTTCTTGGTGATCATGTGAGGCTGATTGAGCCAGACAAACGCATTGTAAACCCTACTCAGAATGTATCTAATGATCTCATCCTTGAATTCTGGTATGTATAGAATACCGGTTAACCCTAGTTCCTCAATTGCTTTGAATTTTGGCTTGATGGTTCCGGAGCTGCCCAGTATCATGGATTGATACATGCTTTTTATCTCTTCTGTGCCTAGATCCTCCAGGGTGTAGTGAATGTATGCCCTTATGTCTTCAACATACATCACGCCGTCAGGAACCCTAGAAAATGCTCCCGCAGAGTCTTCCTTCTTATCAATAAGGGAAACCTCCTTGAATACGGGCCTTGACCTATCCTTAACCTCGACAAAAGTGGGGTTTGCAATGAAAGTAGGAGCTGAAGGTTGGTGGACCTAATTGTTCTATCATTGTGGTAAGGTCTGTACGTGATTTGCTCCAAAATGCATGTGTGCCATGCAAGGAGGTACCATATCGCATGATGTGATTTGGTAATTCATTTGATGGTGTGTTCTGTAAGTGCTCTCTTAGGCCATGAAGGTTCATTGGAAGAGAATCTTCTAAATTTATCTTTATGAAAACAACAGCTGATTGTTGAGATTGATGCCTCATCATAAGATTATAGATATAATATCTAAAACAGACATGTTGGCCAAATCTTTGATCATAATATTTTATCAAGTGCAAAGCATATTCATGTAAATGTACATGTTTTGTTTTATCTTGAAGTGGTAAAGCCAATAAATTAGGAAACAATGTTGGGAATGCCATTGTCAATAGGCCTTATGTATTGTACTCATTGATAGGTGATGAACTGATTTTTGGCCAAGGGACAACATTGTTGTCGATATTATTCAGATGTAGGATTGTCTTGATTGTATCCAATTCAGGTATTGAGGATGGAAGTCTTGGAATGAATGAAGAAGAGTTTTCTATTACTTCTATCTCATTGTTGATGTTGTCTACATCAGGATTTTCTTGTATAGGTTCTTCTTGAGGTGAAGTTACTGAATGTAAAAGATCTGAAATATTGTCAGTGTTGGACTCAGGTAATAGCTATAGTGCATCTAAATTAATGACAACATTTTTATAGTATTGGTCATGCTTAATTTTGTAAGTCAATGCATTCATGACATGATACCTATTAACGTAACAGTCATAAGTAAACCCTTCTAGATTAGTTCTACGGACAATAAGGATTTCTAAATGTTGAATTTTGCGTGGCAAGGATAACATAATTTCTGTAATATCTTGTGGGAAGTTAATTGTGTGACTTGAATACTTATACTGCCCTCCCCTTGCATGAGTAACTTGCAAAACAGGAGCAATCCTTGCTATGAGCATTTCTTCTTCTTGAGAAAGACACTTTAAAATATAAGGTTGCTCACCTGGGTCCATATTGTTTGGTGAAGAGAAACAGTGGACTCTTCTCTTAGCAGAACATCTCATGCATATAGCTGCATGGTTGATATTTTTAATAGTCATGTCCACATACCCTTCTCTACAAACAGAACATGCCTCTGTGAGCTCCAATATATCAATTTTTTTTGGAAGTTAGATAAAGCATGTAGGAATGAAGGAGTCTACAGGGTGAGTTCAGGAGCAATTGAATGTGTTTGGGGCACATTACTTGGCTGAAGGTCATTGCCTTCTATTTGTAATAGACTGTGTGAGTTACTATCATAGGTTTGTTGTGCACGATGCTTCATTTGGCGTTTGTTGGAGATATTACTTCTATTCTTTGCATAGTAAATTCTATTTGTTTAATTTGCTTCCTCCTCCATTTGATGGCATCGCCTTATTGAGTGGAAGGTTCAATAGATATCTAATAGTTGTAAGAGAATAGAGGTGTGTTAGAATTCTAACAATTGAAGAGAGAAAGCATCGAAGTTGTTTTGATGGAACTGTAAGAAATTCAAATAATATATAATTCTGACATTGGATATTTGTATATAGATAAATACATGTCTATATATATGTACTTGAAAAAATATATACATGCATATATACATATGTACATAGATATATGTATGTATGTAAATACATTTATAATTTCAATGAGGCATATACAAATATATAAATACGTTTAAATCTATATAAAGTTATGTAAGAAGTAATATATGTTTTTTGTGCAGTTTTCTGGGTGCATATAGACAGTCTTTGCTTGTTACGCATACACATGCTTGGTTGAGTAGTATTCAGAAATGTATGGGAATTGAAAACTGGTTAATTTAATCTGTAATGTTCATTTGTTTAGTTTTGTGGTGGTCATTTTGTTGTGAATTGTATTTGTTGTGCAAGTCTTCAATTTATTAATGTCTACTTTGCTGAGTGTAGAGTTTACCTATGAGATTTTTTCCCAAAGTCATTATTGAAATATACATATACATAGATATATAAAATTATATATACATACAGATGTATATATATATATATATCAATGAAATATGTGTATATCTATATACATAGATATGCACACACACACACACCCACACATATATATAATTGTGTATAAATATATATTTGTATAGAATTTGATTTCTATATTTGGTATTTTATTTATAATTTTGGGTACGATAACATTTCGAGAATGTGATTATGGATATATATTGGTTCATATGTATATATTTATACACATATATAGATATATCTACAAATATGCACATGTACAAATATATATGTATTAAAAAAAGGTATATATAAGTATGTGTATATCTGTAGAAGTAGATATCCACAAATAGAAATATATATATATATATATATAGAGAGAGAGAGAGAGAGAGAGAGAGAGAGAGAGAGAGAGAGAGAGAGAGAGAGAGAGAGATACTTACATATATGTACATATCTTTATACTGGATTTTGTATATAGAAATATACATAAGTATGTTTATATGATACATAAACAATGAAATCAAAGATAAAAATGCAAGAAATGAAATGAATAGGAAAGTAAATTGAACATTAACTACTTATATATAAAACAAATATGAAGGAAACCAAATTTATTTTGGAAGGTAAGTAACCAACATACATGAGTATGCAGTCTCTATATAGGAATATACATAAGCATGTTTACATCATAGATGAAGACAACAATTAAAGATAAGAATGCAAGGAAAGAAAGGTATTGAAAAGTGTGCTGACTTTGTAGAAGCATCATAGTTGAAGAAACTAATTGCTGGAAAATTATTAATATATGAAAGGAATAGAAAACTACAATTTTTAGTTAAATGTGAATATGTAATTCTACACCAAAAGATGATTAGTAAGTACTTATATACAGGCGAAATCTCAAAGAAACCAAATTTATTCTGCAAGGCAATTAACCACCATAGATGAGTATGCAATTAAACATATTGTGCAATGCAACAGTGAGTACTTTCAGAAGAGTTTGAAGCCTTGTATAGTTAGTTGTCTATAAACATATAAATATATCTATATGTAGAGATGCACATTCTTACTATTCAATATGCAATTGTAGATGCAAATATTGACATGCGTGTATGCATTTAAAAAAATGTAAATATAGATAGTTATTGAGATAGGAATTCCCTATTATAATATTTATGCATACAAAAATGGACTAATTTTAATTGTAATATGATGTGCAAAACTAATAAGCATGACAGCAGGGAAGTTTATGTGATAAGGAAAGAATTGCAAAGAGATAATAGTGAAATTTTAATGCAAACTATTATTTATGTAAGAAATATACATATACAAATATATAGAGGTACTTGTGTATTCATAGAAATCAATCATGTATATTTGTAAGTTAAATTATCTCAATATACAAAGAAAGATCTACATAATGCAGGATTGAAAGGAAAAGCGATAAGGTTATCAAGACATCCATATGTAGAGTTATGTGTACGATTGTAGAAATATAAAATATATTAAATTTGGAATGTGACAAGTGTTTCATGAACATAAAGCATTGTAATTAGGCAGGATGCCTAGTATAGCTAAGCATGTGGAGAGAGGTAAGAAATCTCTGCAAGTAACCCATCACACTCAGTTTTATGATCAACGGAGAAGATTTTGTTGATTGTAACCTTCATCTTTGGTTCAGAGTTGTATGTGTCAGTAGAAGCTAGCAGAGTGAATGAGTAATGATGTGAAATAAGTGTATTAATGACAAAGCAAGGTGTTTGTGCTATTGTGACATCATTTTGTAGGGCACAAAGCTCTTTTGTAGTTTTCTTTATCAATTGAGTTGCAACCTCATCAAAAGAAGTTGCCCAAACAATACTTACTACATCTTGTAGTTTCATTGGTAAAAGGTAACTGTAATTACATTCTACCATGGTCATTTCACATCTAGGACAAAACCATGAATCATCAACCTCTCGAGTGCATTTTTTTTACAAGATTTTCTATTTACTTTCACTGGACAAGCTGCATAATAGAACATTTTATCTATTACGTTTACAAATTTCTGAACAACCAGTAATGTGGTTTGAATAGTTTTTGGTTTGGCACTCATACATTCACGGATTGATGAAATAGTCATTCTAGTGTATTTATCGTCAATGTGAGTAATTCTTGCAAAGAAATCCTGAGTATGCAATGGAAGATTTCCTTTTAACATTAGGGGTTTTGCCTCTAGGAAAGTAGGATTAATATGTAATGTTGTTGCAGATGTCATGTTAACAACCTTACCATTAAAATACCCCACACGACCATTACATATAACAAGTATAAGAACACCATCAGGGGTTAACATATTTTTCAAATCTTGTCCTCTTTGTTCTGATGATGGACCCCATAGGTTGACATCAATTGTTGAGCCCGAGAGATCATTAATTATAACAAATCGCTTCTTTGTTTCACTACCATCTTTCCTATGGATTGGAACTATATCTCCAACATGTACAACAACACCAATGTTGTCAACTAATGTATTATTAGTTAGCTGAATCACTTCACTAATATGGATGAAAGGGGAGTGGACTTGACTTGGTACATCATCATGGGTGCAGTGTTTTAATATGGAAGCATCAGATAGGATGATCTATAAATGGTTGTTCAATTTATTGTATCTTGTATTTGCCTCCATAATGGACCCCTTAGAAATGACATAATGGGCACCTACCTCCACACGGTCAGAATGTAGTTGAGCTATTTCGTCAAAACATGTAACTCTAACTTCACATCCCTCAATGTCAACAATGTCAAAACTAAAGACATGGCCATTCTTAGTAGTTGTATTGTATGACCCTATAGGTTGTTTATTAGTAACTTTGCCTTTGATTGCCCATTTGTTTTGTTGCGGATTTAAAATTTTGATTGGGATTATATTTTCTGAGGTTGCACTTTGTGGGGATGGTAATTCAGTAGCAAACTGAAGGGAACATTTAGAGGATGATGGTGTATCTTCACTCATGATTTCTAGTTGTTGTTCTTTTAACAGGTATGCCAGTTTGCCAAAGAATTGACAATCACTTTGTTTGACTTGCAAACTAAGTATTATAATAGTCATGTAAAATGAAAATACTTTTCTTTAAGTTTCTATGGATTGTAGCTGGAAACAATTAAATAGCAAAGAAGGATATTGTATTTAATAAACATAGTATCTTTCCTACCTTGTGTTCCATACATATCTGCAACTATAACTGGACAAAAGGACTATTGATCCTATTTTTAGAGCATTTGAATCTATTAGAGTGGCATACTTAGAAGGTAAAATTGCTAACTACATGTATGTGCCATCAAACAACACTAGTTTATATCTGTCTGTGTCATCTTTGCTACCTTGCATTTTTTGGAATGGTAAAACATGGAGTAATGCTAAAGGAAGCTCATCCCCAGCATTAATAGATTGAATTGCGCATGGGGTAGGGGCATACTCTTGGGTAATTTCCTAAAAAATAATAATATCAATATTGAGGACTTAATGTGAAGGGCTACGAAGACATATATCTGATCATTTGTTAATGTATAGTTTATTGTTTTGGAGTGTATGCAATTCAAGTATCTAAATTACAGAATGCTTAACTATATTTGTGTATGTTATAAAAAAGGGTGCATGTCAAAATAGAAGGGATGGAATAAAAAAAAGATATATTATGAAAGTAATGACAACAAAGTTGTGTTTTCCAAAAGGTACGATGTATTAGCTCTATCGAAGTATCCATTGTGGATTGTTGTATAGATTTAGAGGTGGTTGATGCATATGACATTTTGGATGGAGATATTTAAATTTGAGAGGAATGGCAGAACTAAATGTACATGCCAGTACAGGTTATTAACAAACAATTAACTTTTTTTGTATGTATAAGTTTAATTTATTGGAAGAATGTAGTATTGTACAGATTATCCTCAAATAAAGCTATCAACAAATAAAGATATATTCATAAATGAACAAATTAATGAGATGGAAAGTATTTTGCATCTTTGGAAAAAATTACAAATAAGGAGGGAATCATATTTGCAGGGAACAAAGATGTACTTTTCAAGAGAACGATAATTTACCTGTTTGTTAGAGTAGAAATGGTTTTAGATTCAATCTGAGAAAAGAAGTCCTATCGCCTGGATTGGTATATCGCCTTGTAGAATAAAGTTGATTGTGATCCTATTATGACATTTAAAATATTCTATTAGAAGAGATTGAACGACATAATGGATTGAGAAATTCAGTGTCGAGGATAAGTACCTAACTAAATCCTAGTGAATACGAAAGTTGTTGACCAAAAGTAATCATAATTTTTAGTCTATTATTTATTGTTGTTTTATTTTCTCAATCAGATGATATAGATTCTGAAATACAATAAATAAATTTGTTGATTGCATGTAATGTTTCATACTACTATATAAATTAATTGACTATTAATGTTATTTGGCTGTAATTTTAACACGACTTTTATGTATCCACATATGTATGCATTTAGGTATCCATCAAGATGGAACAGGAGGAAAATTAAAAATTAACATAAACAAAAGAAAAATTGTATCAACATTTTGGTGCATGGATGTTTCTATTAGATTACTTGTAATAGGGATATGAATACAAAAAATCAACATTCCAATTTATGATTGACACATATAACAATCAAGTACGAGGATCACGAAGATTACTTTGAATCTCAAAATATAATCGAAAGATGAGTTTAATTAATGAAAGCCTGAGTAATTAAACAGAGGCAGTATCTACCCATGCAATGCATCCAAGTTGGTTATCATTCCACTTAAGGATCTTGTCTCCTAGCATAAAATAGGCTAGTGGATCTATTAACTGTCGAGCAATTGGTATTGGAAGAGGGCACAATTCTATACTTGGAATGGTGGAAACAAAAGTGGCAGGAATATGAGGGGGGTTTCTTGATTGCTTGGCCATTTTATGTTCATGTTGATGAATCAGCTTTCTTAGGTTGCCCTTTATCTTGTTGCTCTCTGGCAACAGCTTCATAATGACACCATTAATGTCCTCCATTTCTTTCATTACTCTATGCATTGTAAAAATTTGATTGAATTATTGTGGCTCTATTCTGTGAGAACCAACAAATAAAAATAAATCATTAAAAAAGTTAATAGAGGACAAAAACCCAACCAATGTGAAAGAAAATTAAAACATTGTTGGAAAATGCAAAAAAATAATTTATTGACTAGTTACAAGAAACATGAATTGAAAACATAAAAAAATGAAAACTTGTAGGCTAGGAAGAATGCAGATGAAAATAAGAACTGAAACGAAAAGAGAAGAAAATCATACATATGAATTTCTTTTAATAAATTATACATTTCCTTTACATTTCAAAAAAAGTCAAATTAGAGAATACCCTTACATTCAGTAAAAAAAAAATCGGTTAATACTATAGAAGGAAATGTCTTCTAGCCAGTTAAAAAAATGTACGTTGATGACCTCAAGACAACCTATTTTATGTGACCTAAATGATGCATTTCAACAAAGTTCGTTTTGCAATCAAAAAGTCACTAAACAAATATTTAAATACAACAAACAAGAAAGGAAACCATAATAAATGTAAATTTGATTGTTAACTATGTAATTTTTCTAATATTCATTGCAAGATTTCAGTTACTCTTTGTAAACGTCAACCAGTTGAAAACTTGCACAATAAATCAACTCAGAACAACACAAAAGAATATTGTAAATTTAGATTAACCAATTTTCATCGGCTATCAATTACTAATGAACCCTCAAACAATTGAATTGTTCCAGAGAAAAATTTATTGATGGAAACAGTCTAAGTAAACATTCACTTGTCCACGTGTCCTTTCCTCGAACACGTGAAGAGTGCTTGGAATAGCCGCCAACCGATAGAAAACAAGCATGCTGAAATGTCTTACACTCTAGCAACACTTCACCAGCATCGGGATCATAAAGAGTTCAGGATGCATGCCAACCGATGGAGACAAACCCAAGTACGGTTGCCGCAACAACGTCACCAGTACTGGAAGGAAAAAATGCTGACCACTGGAAACTAAGCAGGTTGGAATGGCTTACACTTCGGTGGGCAAAAGACTGCACTAAATACCTATCAGCTTAATTGATATGACCAAAACATAACTATAGAGGGCCATATGAGGTTCATGATCAATAACAAAGTTAGGCAGATAAATGTATTGTATAAATCTTTATAGAGGGTCATATGAGGTTCATGATCAATAACAAAGTTACTCAGATAAATGTAATGTATAAATCTGCAGGGTTGTGGCTAACTTTATTATTGATCATGCACTAATTATGGCCCTCTATAATTATCTTTCTTTGTATGTATGCATAGCTTGAAGTTACTCCTACCTACTGAAAGTAGATTGACAGGGCACTACAACATTGTACTTTTCAAATGTTGTGGCATAGTGCTAGGGTTTTGTGTTATTTGTTATTCTTTCCAAAGTAAGCTTATTTTGGTTTTATTACAATTAGTCTTGCCCTATTTTTTTGTTTGCTAATCTCCCAGTCATTATTTTTTCTTTTGCAGGTTGCAGTGCTTTTAGCTTGTAGGGTTCTGTGGTGGTTGACGTCCAACAGTTTAATGCCTTTAACTTGGAGGGTTGTGACGTAGTGTAGGGCCATTACAACAGTATAAAACTTTGTATAATTATCACTAAAAGCCTACTGACTTAATTAATATGCCCAAAACATAATTATAGAGGGCCATATGAGGTTCATGATCAATAACAAAGTTAGACATTTAAATGTATTGTATAAATGTCTATAGAGGGTCATATGAGGTTCATGATCAATAAAAAAGTTACTCAGATAAATGTATTGTATAAATCTACAGGGTTGTCACTAACTTTGTTATTCATCATGCACCAACTATGACCCTCTATAATTATCTTGAAGTTACTCCTGCCTATCAAAAGTAGATTGACAAGGCACTACAACATTGTACTTTTCAACTATTGTTGCATAGTGCTAGGGTTTTGTGTTATCTGTGATTATTTCCAATGTAAGCTTATTTTGGTTTTATTGTGGTTAGTTTTTCAGTATTTTTTTGTTTGCTAATCTCCTTGTCATTGTTTTTCTTTCGCAGGTTGCAGTGCCTTTAGCTTGTAGGGTTTTAAGGTGGTTGACGTCCAACAGTTTAATGCCTTTAACCTACAGGGTTGTGACGTAGTGTAGGGCCATTACATCAGTATAAAACTCTATATAATTATCAATATATTATCTGCCTAACTTTATTATTAACCATAACCGACTATTAATGTTTGGAATATATATTATCTTCCTAACTTTGTTATTGACCATGAACTTCATATGGTCCTCTATAATTATGGTTCTAATTAGTTGACAAATTTTGATAGGCAAAACTAGACTGAAGAGAATAACATGTACATTAATGACTCTTATTAATATTTGTAGGTTGCCAGTGCTTTTACATTTTAGGGTTTTGTGGTGGTTGACATCCAACACTTTAATGCTATTAATTTGTAGGGTTGTGGTGTACTGTAGGGCCATTACAACAACATGAAACTCTGCATGATTATCAGTATATTATCTGACTAACTTTGTTCTTGGTCATGAACCTTGTATGGCCCTCTATAACTATATTTTTAATTAGTTGGCATATTTTTATAGATAAAACATCACACTTGTATGAAGTATTTATCAAGTACTTAAACTAAAAATGTTTTCCCCTTAGGTGGAGATTCCTATTTCTTAGGAAGGCTTAAAATTTTATAATTAATAAAAATAAGAAAGGAATAAGGATATTCCTTAGATAGTTCCAGAAGTAGAACATTAACATCCTATTTGGATGTTAAGTACAAAGCAAATAATAATAATATTTTTTTTAAGACCAATGACATGCAATAGAATTAAATAAGGTGTATGTTTTAGCTCATCTAAATTTTTTCTTTTTCGTAAAGATTTTAGTGGACAAGTTCAATAGCAAGCATACATGACTTGACCGTGTGTTTTATACTTGAGAGTGTGTCTATTGGACAAGTTTGTGCATTAGTCTGACTACATTGCCACTTCAAGGCTATGAAACATGGTATCTTGGCACAATTCCCTAAGACAATTGGAGCACACTTTAAGTCCAACCCGAAGTTAAACAAATTAGGAACATGTGATCATTTGTCCTAAATTGCTAATTCAATTTTCTCAAAGGTTGGGATAAGTTCTAAAGATAATGCAACCCATTTTTTTTTTGGCATCTATTTCAAACACTAACATAAAAGAAAGCCATTACTTGCACTACACAAGAAGTTGAACAAAACCTCTTTCATGAAATTTACTCATGGCCATAATTCGAAAAAAATCTATAAACCCTATGAAATTTCAAAAAGGATTCTAGTTACAAAATTCCTCTACTAAGCAACATCAATCATATTCTGGAAAAATACTGGAAATGCAAAGTTCAAATAAATTCCACACATTTTGTACAACATAAACATCAAGCACTCATTCCTTGGACAAAATTGTAATTTGAATTCACATTAACAAAAAACCAAGCGATTAATTGCACCGCACAAGAAAACAAACAAAACCTTTTCCTTCAAATTTACTCATGGCCCTAATTGGAAATAAATTTATAAACCCTATAAAATTTCGGAAAGAATTCTAAAAGCATAAATTAAAAACCAAAAAATTGCTTACCTTTGAAGCATTCAAAAGTAGCTTACCTTGCAGAGAATAACATCTAACAGAAAAGCCTAGCACAACATTACAACCGTGCATATTAATGGCATTAAACTGTTGGAAATCAACCCAAACTGAACCCTAAAAGCTAAAAGCACTCCCAACCTGCAAACAAAAGCCAATGATAGGAAAATAACAAACCCAAAAGACGTCAAAACTAAGCCAACTTAAACAGAAAGAACCTTACTTTGTAGAGAAACAAAAACCAAACACTAATAAAATCAAAAGAGACTTACCTTGCTAAGTAACACACTTCACGACAAGAAAGTGACAAACCACACAAAATCCTAGCACTATGCCACAACCCTATAGACTAACGACATTAAACAACATTTAGTTTTGAATTCACATTAACAAAAAACCAAGCCATTAATTGCACTACACAAGAAGTCAAAGAAAACCTCTTCCTTCAAATTTACTCATGGCCCTAATTCAAAAAAAATGTAAAAACCCTATAACATTTAAGAAAGGATTCTAATTACAAAATTCCTCTGCTAAGCAACATCAATGGTACAAAATTGTACTTTGAATTCACATTAACAAAAAACCAAGTGATTAATTGCACTGCACAAGAAGATGAACAAAACCTTTTGCTTCAAATTTACTCATGGTCCTAATTTGAAACAAATTTATAAACCCTATAAAATTTCAGAAAGGATTCTAAAAGCATAAATTTAAAACCAAAATATTGCTTACCTTTGAAGCATTTAAAACAAGCTTACCTTGCAGAGAATAACAAATAACAGAAATGCGTAGCACAACGTCACAACCATGTAGATTAATGGCATTAAACTGTTGGAAGTCAACCCAAACCGAACTTTAAACTGTTGGAAATCACTCCCAACCTGCAAATAAAATCCAATGACAGGAAAATAACAAACCCAAAATAGGTCAAAAATAAACCGAATAAAACATAAAGAACCTTACTTTGCAGAGAAACGAAAATTAAACACTAATAAAACCCAAAGCAAATTACCTTGCAGAGTAACACACTTCATGACAAAAAAGTGACAAATCACACAAAAGCCTAGCACTATGCCACAAGAGAATAATAGATGGCATGAAAACCCTAAGAATTCCAAGGCAAAATTCAAGGAGATGACAGTTCACAGTTAACCCTAACGAGGTGATAACTTGAAGAGAAAAACAATTGACAAAATGAAGACAACCAAAAAAGCAATTAGGGTTAGGTGGTTGTAAAGCAGAAAATCGAACCCTAGGTGTTCCCCCCACTCCAAGGAGAGAGAAAGGAGGTCACTAGGATTGACGGTTTTCACTTAGGAGAGACTTTACATTCAAAAGAGGGGTTGAAACTCACAAGATCCAATCCCACACAATGCAAGATTGAATTCTAAATGAGTTTCAAGGGTTGAGACAGCAAGGATACCCTCTTTTGTAAAGAATGTAGATAGAAGGATTGAACTAGGAGTGTATGTAAAAGTAGGAAAGATTCGCTTGTAGACGGAGATAGAGACACGGGATGAAGCTGCGGACCTGAAATTAGTAGTAAAATGTCGAGACGATGCTAACCTGCAAGTTTGAGCGAAAGTTGACGGGATGATGGCGCCCGGAGTACACACGGTCCTCCGAAAAATCCGCGAAACAAAAGGGGATCTGTTCGTCTCTGCACAAGGATTCCAAATCTTCAATTATAGCTGCGTACTTGCAACCTACACATAGAAAAGAGAGGATGATTGGGGGGTTAGGGATGAGGGATTTGCCTTCAGGTCAAATTCCGGTTTTGGAATTAACCAAGAAATGAGAATGCTGTAAATGTAAATGTTTGTAATGTAATCAAGTACTGATACCTTGTTGTAAGAATGTTTGTATTCTTACATGCGAAGGTGTAATGATGTTGTATGTTGTAGGTGATCTCCTCTTCAATGGTTGAATTCTTGTATTGAATGCAACACCTAGCCTTGAATGGAGACCTAGAATGCTCAATTGCTTGAAGGAATGCTTGAATGTTTGAATGTTTGAATGTTTGAATGTTTGCCTATCGCTTCCGCCTCTTGCACACATATGTTTTTCCTCCTTTCTGGGAGGGGAAATGTAGTTTATATACTTGTCAATTAGGGTTAGTAGACTGATTTTTTTGACCTTAGGTCAACCTAGGAGCATTATTTTCCAAATTGCAAACTTGAAGACCCGATGCCCAACAAGAGACCAGGCCCAAAATAGGGCCAGGGACTAGGGCACTGGGCGCCATGGTCCTGGAGGACCAGGGTGCTAGGTGCCATGGTCTTGAAGGACCAGGGTACTGGGTGCCATGGTCCCACCTCCCGGGACAACAGGGTGCAAGGAGGATCAGGCCAAGGTGCAGAAAGATGCAGTTTTTGATGTTGTAAACAGGTTTCAGGGTCTCCATTCAGGTTCAATGTTGCGCCGCCATCGTGAAGACCCAAATACAGTCGAAATTGAAAGTGTTGCAATTTTACGACACTACATTTAGCCCCCACTTTAGCAGGAGTATAAGTGTACACCCATACTTTGGTAAAGTACAACGAAACAACATTGAAAGACTTTCACCACGTCAAGAAGGAAAGATACACCAAGCCCCCAGTGGACTAAGGATCTTACGACTTCGATTGACAAAGTAAAAGGGAAGATCATGAGGGAGAACCATGACTGAAAATAGTACGGTTCCCTCACTATGAGTCATGCAAGAAAAATACCAAAAATTTTCAAGGCAAAGCTAAGTTCGCCAAGAAATTTTTTAAGAATCTTGAAGAGATATGAACAGAGTGTATGCCCCCTACGTTAAAGCGATCTCACATGCCTCATCGGGGGTGATTTCTTTAAGGTAGTGATACACATAAGAAATGAGAAGGGAAAGGAGCATGTTATCACAAAGATTTAGCCCCCAAGTGTGAGATAAACCCAAGGATAATAGACACAAAACACAAATCATGAGGTGACTTCGCTTTCCTTGGGGTCAGTATGCTGTATGATAATTCATGTATATCATATGTATGTATGCATAATTGTTGTTCATTCCCCAATCAAGGAAGGTCACCTAGAAGAAGGGAACACATGTCTTTTGAGTCAACATGAGAGAGACCAAAAGAGATCTCAATGCTTTGCATTGTCCTCAAGTAGACAACACTAAGGACAACAAATAGAAGAATGAGAATAACACATAGAAGAAGTAACAAAAGAGATCAAGAGAGGAGGAGAGAGTCTGCTATGCTAATGAACTAGTCTAGCATGTCATCCACCCCCCGATCTTGCTGATCAATATTTCGGGAAGGCAGGAAACATGCTAGAGGAGGAACATCCAACATAGCAGATGGAGCTATCACAAGATCCAAACAAGGGCTATGTTCACGTTCCAAGCCATGTTGTTCTTGTCTAGGAGCTAGGATAAGTGTTTTGGAAAATTCATTAGATAAATGGTTATTAATATCAACATATTCATATTCACTATCAGAAGAAAGAGGAGTAACATTTTCATCATGAATATCATCATCAAGATTTATAAAAATAGGATCTTTAACTCGCACAGGATCAAAACCATCATGCATCTTATTCTTAGGAGATTTTGGCTCAATTTTTGGCTGAGGAGAAAATGGAATAATACTAGCTGAAGGTGTTTTTGGGGATTACAAAGTTTGAGAAGTAGTTGCACGAGCTCTAAGATGACACTTTCATCGGCGTTCACGTGCAAAATGATTTCGTCTAGTCTTAGTAGGAAGTGGAGAAGATTGAGGAGGAGGAATGTTCTCATCCTTATCACTTGGGTGTTTAGGTTGTGGTCTCTTAGGTTGGATAATAGGAGAAGAGGAAGGTCTCTTGTCTTTATAAGAGGAAGGAGGAAGAACTGCGCCATATAAAGGAGGAATATTTGGTTTAGGAAGGAGACCAAGTCCATCATGACGAGGAGGTATAGGTCTACTTTTAGAAAGTTTATTAGACATAGACATAGTCACATCCATAGGAATGGGTTGGGAATCTTCTTGAGGAAAGACATTAGTTTTATCTTTCAAAGGAAGAACTTCCTTCTCAAGAACGATAGGAATATCAAGTTTGGGTGTTCGAGGTTCACTTAGAGATAGGATCATATCTTTTTTCCACTTTTCATAAGATTTGAAAAGATGATCACTTCACGGTGGAAGAGATTGGAATTGTTTAGGCCAAAAATAATCAATAGGAACGCTAGAAGTTCTTTCAGCTGGTTTAAAGAGACTATGATTAATAGCAACAACTTCACCATTATGGGGAAATTTCAAACACTTGTGAATAGGAGAAGCAATAGCTTTCATGGAAGATAGCCAAGGATAGCCTAGCTTCACATGAAATTGTTTGGATGATGGAATAATAGAAAAGCTCACATCAAGGGATTTGTTATGGACCTCAATAGGTAATGTAATAGAACCAATTGTAGGAGAAGAAAATGCATCAAATAATTTCACAAACACATTTGTTTTGTCATAGATCACTTGATTCAATTGCAAAGTAAAAAGAAATTCTTCAGTAATGACATTAACCATGCAAGAAGGATCAATAAGCACTCCACGGCAAGGTGTATTCTTGACTTTTACAACTATATATAAAGGACCATCAGGTGCCCTGATAGTTTCACTGGAATCAAATGTGATGGAAGGTTCTTTAGGGATTTTCTTCTGCTCTACAAAGTTAATCACATTCAGAGTCATAGACACAAGACCATCAGGTGAGAAAGAGGAATCATTAGTCTCAATCACATTAGACGTATGAGAAGGTAATGGATCAGTAAAAATCTTAAGATTTTGGTTAGGAAGAGCTACAGATGTGTTGCCTTTATCATTCACACCTGAAACAGAGATAGTATTATTATCAATCAAATCTTGAATTTTACCCTTTAAAGCAAAACATTTTTCAGTATCATGCCCAAGTTGACGATGAAATTGACAAAAAGATTTGTTATCAAAATAGGGTGAATTAATATTTGCAAGATCTATTTGCTTTAAAGGAGGGAGAGTAAGCACATTTTGTTCCAATAACTTATTCATAATACTATGCAATGATTCATTCAAAGGAGTAAACTCTCTTTCTTTCTTGAAAAACTTAGAAATAGGAGGCACACCTAATGCTGCATTCACATTGTTGTTGGTGATGTTTTCATTGAACTTAATGAACCCTCTGTTCGGTTTAAACTTCCCAAATGGTTGTTGACTACTATCACCCTTATCACTCGGAGCCATAGGATTTGCTTGTTCCATTTGACTCACAGTCAGTTGATAATTGTGAAGAATTGCACACAACTGTTGGAAAGAAGTAAACTCAGAAAACAGAAGTTTTTCTCTAATATCTTTTTCTAAATTAGAAATAAAGATTCTTTGAATATCATTGTCAGGTACTAGAAAAGAAATTTGAGCACACAAATGCTTATATCTACCAATGAAATCAGTCACTTTTTCTTTAACACCTTGTTTACAATGCATTAAATCAATAAAGTAACTTTAGGACTTATATTGTTTAGAAATTGTTGAATAAAAGCATTTGCAAGTTGTTGGAAAGAAGTAATAGAATAGGAAGGCAACGAGAAATACCATTGTAGAGCCTTATCTCTTAATGTTCTAGTAAACAGTTTTGCAAGCAACCTTTGGTCATGAGCAAAATCGGTACATATTGTTTGAAAGGTCTTAGCATGTGTTAGAGGATCACCTTTACCATTATAAAGCTCCAACTGCGGGATTTCAACATGCTTAGGGGGGATAGCTCAAACAATGTCAAGAGAAAGTGGGCTCGCAACATCAAATGTGGGCACACTAAACTTAGATTGATTCATAGAGGCAATTTGTTGCTGTAAAGAAGAGACAGTTTGTGCAAGATTGTTAATGGTCGCTTCAGTTGAAGAGTTCATATTAGACATGTTAGATTGTGATGGAGGTATTATGTTATTGAAAGAAGGTATTGATTGAGAGTAAGGTGGTGGGACACTATGATAGTTAGTCATAGGAGATGATTGGAAAGAAGGAACACTACAAGGAGGAATGGAATGGTTGAATGAATTGCCCCCTTGCGTCATGTTCATTTGTGGAGATGTAATAGGGACACTCATTGAAGGAATGAATGAAGAAGTCGGATTGAATGAAGGAAGAGGGTTGATTGAAGAGGAAGGATTGCCCCCATGACTGGTGATCATAGGTGGAATGTTTTGTATTGAAGTAGTCATTATGTTTGATGTAAAAGTAGGTATACTAGCAATAGAAGTTGTTAAAGGGATAGAATGATTGACTTGAGTAGGAGGTTGTGTATAACCTAAAGTTTCGGCACAACTCTTCATAGGCATCACATTCGAATCCACGATGTGTGCAATACTACGCAAAATATCAATTCCATTCTTATCACTTTGAACCATACGTTTTAGACCCTCAATTAATGAAAGGGCTTGACTATCGAGGTATTCTTGAGACATCCATTGCTGAAAATCATCAAATTGGTTATCCAATTTCGAAAGTTGTTCTACAGAAACCTCATGGAGAGCTTCTTCATCATTAAGAGGATTAGAGGAATTACCCATGTCCTCGTTAAAAAGGCCATTCAAATTAGGTTCCATCTCCTCAGTAATTAAACCTTGGAAAGACTTAATTCTAAGGCTTCGTCTAACGGGAATAGTGTAAGTAGGGCTTATTGTTGTAAAACTCATGCATTAGAGAGAGAGAGAGAAGATTTTGAATTTTGAAAATAAAGTTGGCAAAATTGAACAATGAGATAATGATTATCCAATTTGAACTTTGTGAAAGAAGAGGGAAACACAACTTCCAAGAAAGGTAGGCACAATTGAAAATTAGGGCCAAGGGGGGGGAGCTCTTAATTTTAATTGTTATCTTGAAAATTGAAATCTTAAATTTTGAATTTATTTTCGAATTTAGAGGTAGCAAATTTCAATAAAATCAACCAATCTCCTAGATTTAAGCTGTTAAATGCAATCATGACAATCTCCCAAAATTTCAGAAAAATGTCAGGGACCATGGTGAACGGAGTGCACACAGTCCTCGCAACTTTTTTTGAAATTTTCAGGGATGAAAGTTATGATGATTTTAAAGCTAATCTGAAAAAATTGAGTGATTTTATGATCTGTAGATAGGCCAAATTAAAGTTGCAATCTCAAAATTGAACCATACCAAGATTGTTTGAAAAATGCAAAATTTGAATTTTGAAAAAGAGAGGGAAACTGAAATTTTGAATTTTATGATTTTAGACGGAATACTAAAAGCAATGCAAGCTTTGAAATTTAAAAGTTGACTCAATTTCATGCAAAATTCAATTTTGAAAGCGGAAATCAAAGTTGTCGCAATTAAACACTTAATTTCAAAAGTCACAAATTGAAAAAATTTGAATAAAGCACTGAAACTTTGAATGAATGCCAACACACTTTTCAGATTTAGGACAATAAGAAACACAATTTTGACACAAAATTTCAATTTCAACAATTTTTGAATGATTAGAATCCTTAATCCAAGCAATCACTAGACCAACTTTGACTTTAATTTTTAAAGTGTTAGAATTGATGAAATCAGCCAAGATTCTGAATTCAAGCAGAAAAACACAGTAAGATCTAGCTCCCGAAATTTTGGAAAAAATGTCAGGGACAATGGCGCTCAGGGTGCACACGGTCCTCGCAACTTTTTTCAAAACTTTCAGGGATGAGAGATATTATGATTTTGTTGCGGAATCCAAAGTTACAGCCGATTTGGAGGTGTTCTGATCAGTGAAATCATTGGTCAAAGGTTGAATCAAGAGGGTTTTAAAAACTAGGGTTTTGACACTTAACCACTTAATTTTAAGAATTAAAGCACAAATATGAATAGATAATTTGCAATAGAAGGGTAGATCTGAAACAAGCATTAACAATTAAACATTTCACAAGCTCAATTACTAAAAAGAAAATTTAGGGTTTTTATGCAATTAACCTCTAAAATTTGCAAAAGATCAAACATGAAAATGTAATTAAGGAAGCAAATTTTTCAGATCTAACCATGAATAATCAGAATTAGGATGTTCACGTTGGGTTCACCAAAATGTAAAGCAGAAAATCGAACCCTAGGTGTTCCCCCCACTCCAAGGAGAGAGAAAGGAGGTCACTAGGATTGACGGTTTTCACTTAGGAGAGACTTTACATTCAAAAGAGGGGTTGAAACTCACAAGATCCAATCCCACACAATGCAAGATTGAATTCTAAATGAGTTTCAAGGGTTGAGACAGCAAGGATACCCTCTTTTGTAAAGAATGTAGATAGAAGGATTGAACTAGGAGTGTATGTAAAAGTAGGAAAGATTCGCTTGTAGACGGAGATAGAGACACGGGATGAAGCTGCGGACTTGAAATTAGCAGTAAAATGTCGAGACGATGCTGTCCTACAAGTTTGAGCGAAAGTTGACGGGATGATGGCGCTCGGAGTGCACACGGTCCCCCGAAAAATCGACGAAACGAAAGGGGATCTGTTCGTCTCTGCACAAGGATTACAGATCTTCAATTATAGCCATGTACCTGCAACCTACACACAGAAAAGAGAGGACGATTGGGGGGTTAGGGATTAGGGGTTTGCCTTCAGGTCAAACCCCGGTTTTGGAATTAACCAAGAAATGAGAATGCTGTAAATGTAAATGTTTGTAATGTAATCAAGTACTGATACCTTGTTGTAAGAATGTTTGTATTCTTACATGCAAAGGTGTAATGATGTTGTATGTTGTAGGTTGTATGTTGTAGGTGATCTCCTCTTCAATGGTTGAATCCTTGTCTTGAATGCAACACCTAGCCTTGAATGGAGACCTAGAATGCTCAATTGCTTGAAGGAATGCTTGAATGTTTGAATGTTTTAATGTTTTAATGTTTGCCTATCACTTCCGCCTCTTGCACACATACGTTTTTCCTCCTTTCTAGGAGGGGAAATGTAGTTTATATACTTGTCAATTAGGGTTAGAAGATTGATTTTTCTGACCTTAGGTCGACCTAGGAGCTTTATTTTCCAAATTGCAAACTTGAAGACCCGATGCCCAACAAGAGACCAAGCCCAAAATAGGGCCAGGGACTAGGGTGCTGGACGCAATGGTCCCACCTCCCAGGACAACAGGGTGCAAGGAGGATCAGGCCAAGGTGCAGAAAGATGTAGTTTTTGATGTTGTAAATAGGTTTCGGGGTCTCCATTCAGGTTCAGTGTTGCGCCGCCATCGTGAAGACCCAAATGCAGTCGAAATTGCAGGTGTCACAATTTTACGATGCTACAACGGTGAGTATACCTTTATTTTGGAGATGACAAAGAGTTCAAGATTCATGCCCATCGACAGAGACAAAGCCAGTTACGCTCGCCAGGAACACGTTTCCAATGTCGGGACAACAAAGAGTTCGGGATTCTTGCCAACCAACAGAGACAAGCCCAAGTATGGTTGCTGCCAACACGTCACCAACACTAGGGGAAAAAACCAACCGTTGGAAACTAAGTGGGCCAAAAAGTCATACACTTTAGTGGGCAAAAGCCCCCACTAAAAAACTATTGTCTTAAAAAGAGTCATTTTATTTTAATCATTTTGTGTCAATATAGTGGATTTTTAATATAATAACATTTTTTTAAAGTGGATTAAGAATTAGATTACATCAACTAAACGGCTAGAAAAAAATAGCCTATCAACTATAACGAGGGTGTTACTATTGAACTACTGAGAGCATTATTAATAAAATAGTTGTAACAACAACATTATAACAGTAGAACAAAGAGGACAATACTCTAAAATTTCATGTACAAGGCATCATTGCCAAAGACAATCAAAATTAAATATAATTTGGACATTGTTGATCAGCACAATAGAACTCTCCAAAGGTAGTAGTAGAGAGACAACTGATGGCAGAAGACTGGAGCCAACCAGATCCTTCAATGGTGCTAACTTCCTTGTCAATAAAGTTGTACCAAAGTCTTTCCTCATGCTTTCATAAAAATCCATATTTAATCTGCTTTCCAATCCAAAGAATGTTAACCAAGCTCATCTGCATAACCAATTGTTGCAGCATGCCATTTCCATCAGTGTATGCAACTATTGAAGCAAATCATGTCCTTTGCTATTAGAAAAACCCTTTGGCTGAGAATGTTGCAAGTTGACTATATGGAGAGACAAGTTAGCACAAATCATATGTTTCCAATTGAAGAGGGAGGATGGTGTGACAAAAAACTACAGGACAATGAAGTTTCTAGAAATATTTAAGTATCACTTGTCTACATGTGTGGGATATGATATCCAAGAAAGTAGATGCACCAAGAAGAGTTGTTTTCCAAGGCTAAGGATGAGGGAATAAAGAAAGGAAAGAGATGAACAATGAATGCCATATCTTACGAGCATGGGTACAAAACCAAAGAGCATGCTTCATGGATTCTTTACTAGAACAAAATGGACAAGTAAGCAGAGTGGAGACAAAATTGAGGTGAGTACGAATGGGGAGCTTGATGTGCAACACTCCATGCTAAGAGCTAATATTGAGCATCCACTTTGGATTTCTAGATTTGGTAGCTAAGCTTGTTCCACTTAGACCAAGGAAAGTTGCAATTCCACTTCCTATTGAGTCAAGGGAAAATGGATATAGGTGGCAGGAGTTGTTTATAAATGGATCAGAGGGGGAAGAAGCGAATGCTGTGAGCATTAGGCCATCTCCAATCATTCAAAAAATAAAGGGCTGCGAGATTAAACTAAGCTTTAAGAAGATGCCATGATTTCCATTGGAAGTTGAAAGAGTCCTATAAATCTTGAACAACTTGAATGCCTTTTATAAAGAGGCACTTGCCTCTAAGCCTTTTAATAGTACCACGTGGGCTACCATTTTGCTTAACCAACCGATTCCACCAAATAGAAGAGTAGGGAAAGCCTAAACGATGACTGAGGGACTTATCAAACCAAATAAGTTTTGTAGAAGCAGTGTTCCTATCCTTCCAAATAGAATTAAAAGGAGCTAACCCATGGGTTTTAAAGTATTGAGCTGATAGAATCTTATCTTTCCAGCTGACAATTTCCCAAGAGAAGCCAACTAAGGGAGTTTGGATACGACATCTAACCAATTCTTTCCAAGGAGCATCTCCCTCCAATACACTAATAATCCATTTAGTAGTTAAGCAAATTCCTTGAGTATATGGATCTATAATTCTGAGGCCTTGAGTATAACATTATTTATTACACTTCCTTGAGGCACTTTTTCTCCATGTTCTCTCTATTGATGTATTTGGTTACTTGTTTTGGAATTTTCTTACACCCAACATTTTATTAATGGCATCACTTTCCATAATGGAGTAATTATAATGAATCATATTTCATTAAAATTTATGAATATGAAATTAGTTAATATTCAATGTTCTAGATATTTACTACAATCTTTAAGACTTTCAACAATAAATAAATAAAAATAAATTTTCTAGTTTTTCTTAGATTATTTTTTAGTGGCATCAATTTAAGTATGAAGTGATATCTAGATACTCAAACATTCATTATGGTCTTAGTGTCTCCCATGTAGATATGTTGAGATGTCACTAAAATAAACTAAAAATAAAAATTCTCTAATGAATGAGATAATTCTTCTTTATTGATATATGCATACAATTAGCTAATAAAATCATCTTTTCTAGCTATGTTTATGTCTCATCTTGATGGTTGTTTTCCAAAACTTGTTACAACAAGCTTACTCAGCTAATTAGAGGCTTTTAAAGTGCGCTTTAAAGTGAGACTTTTGAGCTATTCAATGCTGTACTAATTCGGACAGATTCTTCTGGCTGTAAAGCCGATTTTCACTTTAATCAGTGGTGGCGAATATGTGGAAGGCATTTTTTTTGGTGACTGAAAGCAAGTTGTAATTGACTTCAGAAATTGATGGAAAGTACTTCATTGACTTGGAATATAAGCCCAAGATAGAACACACGAGGAGACGTGTTACAATGAAATGTTGTAACTGTTAATAGGGTTTTGGTGTTGTCGTAATAAAATGTATAGTAGAAAAGTCTAAGTACCAATCCAATGTCGTTTCCTTAGATTAATAGTTTCAGATTTCTGATTTTAGGAATACTGATGTTATTTATTTTGTAAATATTTAAAAAAATATTATTTAAAGAGTAGGTGGTATAAGATCTACTTTCAATGTTTAGATGTTTAGTTATACAAGTAAAGTCTATTATCTATAGGTATGTAGGAATAGTGAAAATAAGTGGTGGAAATAAGGAACAAAAAGTGATTTAGGATTCATTATATCAATTATGTGAACAATTGTATGTATATATCTATATCTATATCTATATCTATATCTATATCTATAAATATAAATATAAATGGGTGGTCACATAGAGGCATTCCTTCTATCCTTCTATTGAGGGAATTGACAGCATTTTTTGGTGTTTTTCATTTTTTAAGGTATGCTTTACCTTGAGGCAACATTTAGAGGAGGACATTGAAACCTTGTTTTAACCTACCCACCCTTTTAACAATTACTTCTAATGTTTTGTTGTGGTTGTTCATTAGGGTAAACTACTAGAGGGTGGTTGAAGGAATGGTTGTAGATAAGGCTAAAATTTGAAGCTAGACCAAAAAAAAAAAAAAAGGTCAAGCATTGGGACCTAGTAAAGATATGACATGCATGCAAGATTTCTTTGTTTTAAAAGAAGAAATGAAATAAATAAATAAAATTATTGAGCAGGATTTCCTTGTTTGAAACAATGAAAAAGAAGAAAATAAATGAGCTCCTACAATTGAGGAACAAGGTAAAGAGTTATAATTTTAGCTTCCAAATGATGTTGTGGATTCCATTGCAAAAAAATCAAAGAAAAAATGCTATCTTGTTTTATTTTAAGAGGAATTCGTTTTGAATTATATTTTTACAAATATGCAAAAATGAAATGAGGAATTAGAGGATGAAAAATTGAAACAATAAGTAGTCTAGATGAGGGCTATGTCTCTTGTCTGTTTAATATATTGAACATGTTCACCTTTTTTACAAGATAATACATGCATTATTCATGGTTAGTTTTGATATCCTAAAGCTTAGACCTTTGATTTTTGCACTTAAGGACCTTCTTTCTCTCACTATCCCATGTGGCTAGAATTATCATATATAAATTTGGCATTCAAATCTTGTCTTAAGGATAATGTTGCCCAACTTGGTAGAGAATTTGGTACAAATAGAGTTCAATCAATTTTTCTAGTTTAAGGTTTCATTTGAGGGTGTGCGTAGATGTGGACTTGAATAATCCCTTACCTGAGAATATTAAGTTGCTTTGGCCTAGATTTGAACTGGATCAACCAATAGTTTATTTCAACAAGTGAAATGGATATGTCTTCTATCAACAAGAAGGTCATTTGATTCACAATTGTCCTATTAGGAGAACAAGGCACAACTTTTCAAGTCTCCTAATGTAGCTCTACTAAATATCTCATTAAACCAAAACCTTATGCTCATTATGATCTCAAAGTTCTCCCATTTCTTCCCTCTAAAGTTAACAATGTTCATTCTTCCTTTGAGTCTTATCTACATTTTGTTTTGTCTCTACTAGAAAAATCTTCATATAAATCTATACTAATTTGTCTTTTAAGTGGAGAACTGTTAGGGAGAGGAACTCTCTACCTTTACTTCCATTCCCCATTATTTAAATTGTGGTCCCTATCCCTCTCATTCTCAAGGGATATTGAAATTCCCTAACAGATCTATTTATCTTTCATCTAATGCTATGCAAAGTTCAAGATATTTTTCAAATGCTTCAAATGACAATTTGAGTAAAGAATAATTTATATTCTCTTCTAACCATTTTGGATTATTACCACAAGAGGATGAAATTATGACCTCTAGTTCATCATGAATTGAAAAATGTTGTCTTGGAATATTAGAGGGTCTTCTCATCTTTTACAAAATTTTAAATTTAAATATTCTTTGTTGAAAGTAAAACCAAATGTGTTATTCTTACATGAAGTTAAAGTAAGTAATGATTGCTTTGAATCATTTATTTTCAATTAGTGGAAAGAAGATGCATTCTTCCATACAACTAATAGAGATATTAGTGGTGGTATTGTGATTGGAATGTCTCCTTGGATTTTTAATTTTGTCAGTGATAAAGGTGAGGAACCTTCACATAGTTGTGTGTGGGCCCTTCCTTTTATTAATGGACAAGTTTTAGGATTTTTGTCTATATATACCCCTAGTAATCCAAAGGAAAGAGTTGATATGTGGGATTGGATGTATTTAAATGTCTTCATAATATCGATTGAGTGTTAGGAGGACATTTCAATATGGTTTTAATGTCATAAATTTTTTACCTAGTTTAACTTATTTCAAACTCACATGTGATGAATTTGATAAATAGATTTTAGTTGATCCCATTTACAACAAATTTTCTAGTCATTCCAATAATTGGTTTACATTAGTGATAACTTTAAGAAACCCCTAACAAGAAATTATATAAAATCATGGCAAATATTTCATTTTATTTTTTTTAAATAATATTTTTAATTGGTGAATCTTTCCTTTTTTTAAAGAAAAATATTACTTTTATTGGCAAATTTTTTATATCAATTTTTTTGGTAGAAAATATTGGTGAATCTTGGAATATAATAAGAGTATGTAATAATTACTACTACAAAACCTTTTATTTAAAAAAATATTTTTTAATAGAAAAATAGAGGCTTGAAGGTGGAAATCATTAACGAGATAATCTAATAGCCCTATTTATATTTTTTGAGATAAAATGTACCGACAATTTACAATACTCATTGGACCAAATTGCTTTGAGACCATTAATTTTCATTGAGGTCAACAATCAAAAAGTGATTTCAACCCCCACGAGCATTACAACTTGTAGGTACATTTTACCTCATGGATACAATGAAGGCCATTAGATTATATTTTAAATCAATGGTGGCAACTAAAGATTGTTTTTGATTAAGGAAAAATAGGTTTTAAGGGACTCAAAAACTGCTTACAAAATGAAAAGATAAGCATAAGAGAAACTAGAAAGAACAAAACAAAGATAGAGAGGCTGCACAAGAACAACAAAGAAAAACAACAGCTAAGGAAAAGAACAACATAAGGCCACCGAGAAATTGGCAACCAAAAAATAGATTACATATCAAATGAAAATCTTTATGGACTCTTCCACATCCTTAACCAACATCATCATTGCCTTAGCTGCCTCTTTTAGGTCTTTGTTTTCCTGCATCTGGTGGGTGTCTTTGGTCTTCAAATCCAACTCACTGGTAGTTTGCCTAGTTCTGCATTTGGAGGAGTGAAGAACAAAGCTAGTGACCAACACATCATCAATGATCACCATTTATTTATTCATCTTGTTCTTCTCCAGACAAGCAACCAAAGCTTTCATGTTTTGAGAAGACAACTTCAAGACCTCAAGAGTATTCTCCATGAATTTCTTCAAGGCCTTCTCAGTTTTAGTAATCTGGTTAATAATAAGATCATTATCAGGGTCTCCCTTTTCTTTGATGATTCTGACAACAGCTTCAAGATGCTTTGAATCTCCCTTAATCACCTCTTTTTCTTGCCAGTCCAAAATTTCTTCTCCATCCTCTACCTCACTGGTATCCTCCGCAGCATTCTCTTTACCTTTAGTGTTGGTATCCTTAATCAAATTCTCAATTTTATTATCCAAATCTCTCTGTTTATTTTGAATACTGGAGATATTGTCAATTACCCATTTCTGAAAACTGAACATTTCCAGGGTACTATTTCTGGCAACATTCAATATGGAGCCTGCGTTCTCCATAATGGGAGCAGAATCCAAAGACCTAGGGTTTCCCTCCTCCATGTTGTGTTGAACATCTTTCCTCCTATCTGAGACATTATTCTTCCCTTCTAGTTCTTCATCATCCTCTTTTCTATTCTCATTCCCTTCCTCACCCTCAATCTCTTTCTTCTACTCATTCTTCGACTCTTCATCTACCTCCTTCCCTTGTTCCTCAGCAGACCCAACATTCTCTTCCGTGTTATCTTTAGCTTCACCACCAACTCTCAATTTATTATGCATAGGAATATTAGAAGACTCTTCCTCATAGTCAGAGCCATCATGACCCTAAAAAATGTGAGCATTCTCCACCAAAGAGTCTTCCCTATTAACCCTAGCTTTACCCTTCAAATACTCATAAATAAGCAAAATGAGGCCTTGGTGAGCAATGGGGTAGGATTTAGGTTTCTTGGCATGGTTAGCCAGGCTTTCATTAAGGGAAGAAGCTAAATAGAAGGGAAATGAAATCTTCATGCCATGGCAAAAATGGGTTAGGATAACAAAATGATAATTATAAACCTTCGTAAACCTCCCATCAACCGTTAAATATTCCATTAAAACTCTCAACATTTTCTATTAGAAATATTCATCATTTTTTGAGAAATTCTTGGTAGCTTCCACCAAGAACTTGCAGTCTCTATAGAAATTGATGCCTTCCTTCTACAAACCTGTAACCTCCGCTACCAAATCTTCATCCAACTTCCAAGTCTAGCCAAACAAAGTGACTTTATTATTGCTCCAGCCCTTGGCAAAACCATGTGACAAAGACTTTA
Organism: Cryptomeria japonica; assembly: GCF_030272615.1. NCBI lineage: Eukaryota > Viridiplantae > Streptophyta > Pinopsida > Cupressales > Cupressaceae > Cryptomeria > Cryptomeria japonica. Next base: position 248,518,549 of record NC_081405.1, read on the forward strand.
CTCCAGATCACAGAGCACAAAATACCCAAATACTGAGGAAACAAGATAACAGGAATAAAACTTAGACGCTGGAATAAAAAAACAAGGTGGTTTTCTTGTTTTTTGAATAGTCTTTTAAGACATTCAAAATTAACCATCACTTAATATGATTAGTCTCATCACACCGATTCTCATTATCACAATGCCTTAAACAATTAATCAACTGACACTCAACATCACTCCAATATCTATCTTTGAGATCTGAACCCAGAAAAGTCATAATGAGATTAACTTGTACCATGGACTCTATCAAATAATAATTTATCACAGACTCTATTCTTACAAGAAAATTCTCTAATATATTTAGTATCCTCCTCTAAATAAACCCCCTCATTAGCTAATAAATCAGCTACCCTGTTACCTTCCCTTAGGGTATGGGTTATAATCACACTATCATAGGCCTCTAATAATTTTTTTGCATTATCAATGATGTTAAAAATATTCCAAGAAGGGGAACTAATACCTCTTCTAGCCTAAATAATATTCAGAGAATCCCCTTCCAACCATATTTTTTTAAGTGAAAACTCTGAGCAAGCTGGAGACATTTTAACATTGCCAGAGCTTTTACAACATGATTGTTTTGAAATCCAAAGGGAGAGGCAATAGCAACAACCTAAAAACCATAAGAGTTTCTGATGACTCCTCCCCCTCCAGCCTTCCCAAGATTACCTTTAGCCGCACCATCAAAATTCACCTTAATACAATCATGAGGAGGGAACCTCCAAATGACATTATCTCTTCTGCTCTTTATATCAGATTTGCAAACCTTGTGAGTCAACTTCCAATCAGCAAGGATGCATTTCTCATTATTAGTCATGTTAATATAGCTACACTGCTTGTTATTTTTGTGAATGGTGTTGATGTTTTCTTTAATAGCCCTGCATATCCTTTCAAAAACCACCTAAGAAGAACACCTAGCCTCCCTAAAAATTCTATTGTTTCTCTCCTTCCAGATGTACCAACAGGTCATAGGAAGGACAAAGGACCAGAGGGTCTTAATGAGAGGGAATTTGGTGGGAAAGATCCATTGCAAAATGACATCCTTAAGACTAGTGTGTATAACCCAATCAACTTTCCATTGCATCTAGACTTTACTCCAGATCTCCCAGGTAAAAGAACAATGAATAAACAAATGATCCATAGATTCTGCCTCTTTTTGACATAACTCACACCTATTAGTAAACATGAGTCCTCTTCAAGCCAAGTTATCAATGGTAAGAATCTTGTTGTGAGTAGCAAGCCAAAAAAACATGTTAACTTTAGGAATGAGGAATCTATTCTAGATTTTAGTCCATATTGGGTTGCAGACCTGAGTAATAGTATTGTTTATAAGCAAAGGCTACAGTGAAATTACCCCTAGGATTGCTCTTCCATAGGAATAGATCATCAGAGTCTTTACTAATAGAAAAGGATAGCAAATCCTGCTGAAGCAATGAAAATCTAGCATAAACTGCATCAAGTCTAACCCATTTATTCTCCTTCCAATAATTACACACCATAGAACCATACCTCCTTTTGTATTCTTCAAAGAAATGACTCTAGTCCTGGTTAAAAAGAGGTTCTTCTTTAATCCAAGCATCCTCCTAGAACCTGATTTTATCACCTTTGCCAAGGACCCATCCAGCTCCATCTTTAGAAACTTTTATAGATTTAATCATACTTTCCATATGAAAGAACCAATAGGGATATCTTTAGAGTAGGGAAGAGAATTTATTGGCTGGTTATGTATATATTTATCAAACCACACCCTACTCCAATCTTTCTTAATACCAAAAGCCCTCCAAATCTGTTTAGCAAGCAAGGCTTTGTTGAAAGTTTTGAGAACTTTAATACCTAATCCCCCATTGCTCTTAGTATTATAGACTTTATCCCAAGCAACCAACGCTATCATTTTCTTATCTTCTACCCCAGACCAAAGAAATATTTTCTAAATTCTTTCCAAAGCTTCAGCAAGTTTAACCGGTATACTAAACAGGCTAAGAACATAAACAAGAAGATTCTTAAGACTAGCTTGAAGAAGTTGAAGCTTCCCAGCCTAAGATAGCATAGATCCTTTCCAACTTGCCAATTTTTTGTTCAATTTGTCAATTAACGAGTTCCAAAATGAGTTGGAGGAGCCAAACCATGAGGGAGACCCAAATAAGTAGAGGGGAGCAACTCCACCTTACAACCGATAATGTTAGCAATCCTCTGTTGTCTCAATATTGGGGTATTGATAAAATAAATAGCAGATTTTTCCCAATTAACTTGCTATCCAATAGCCAAGGAATAAAAACTGAGAGCTTCTTTGAAGGCAACAACCTCACCAACATAAGAATATCCCATCAAAATTGTGTCATTAACAAACTGTTGATATGTGCAGAAAACATTGGTAGAAGAGGGTTGCAACCCTTTGATGGTTTTATTCTTTTTCAACTTTTGAATCAGCCTGCTCATATATTCCGCTAAGATAGTGAAGAGAATAGATGAAATAGGGTCTCCTTGCTTGAGGCCCCTAGAAGATTTGAAAAATCTAGATGGAGATCCATTTATAAGAATAAAGAAGTTTGGAGTAGATATCAATTCTCTAGTAATTTTAATAACCTTCTCATCAAATCCAAAGGCCTCCATAACCCTTAAAAGAACCCGCCATTCCACTCTATCATAGGCTTTTTCCAGATCCAACTTTATCAAGAAGCCCTCTTTGTTTGCAGCATTAAGAGAGTGGATATTCTCATGCACAAGAATAATAGAGTCCAAAATCTGCCTACCTGAGACAAATCCTTTTTGCTCCTCAGAGATAACAAAGGGGAGAAAAGCCAACAGTCCAGAAGTCATGACTTTTGAAATAATCTTGCAAAAGGAATTACAAAGAGTTATTGGCCTAAACTTTCCCATAGAATCAGCTCCAGCCACCTTAGGAATAAGAGCAATAAAAGTAGAATTAATTTCCTTAAGGATTCTTCTTGATCCAAAGAATTCTTTGATAGCATTGACTGTGCCTTCTCCAACAATATGCTAGTATTCCCGAAAGAAAAACATGGGAAAGCCATCCGGGCCTAGAGCCTTATCCCCTTGAAAAGAAAAAAAAACTTTTTTAATTTCAGCAGCTATAGGGATAACAGATAATATGTTATTTTGGTGAGGTTCAATAATCTTAGGAATGTTATCAACCAGATCTTTTTGCTTAACAATGTCAATATCCTTACTATCGGCAAGGAGGTTAGAGAAGAACCTAACAGTTTCATCACCAATGTCATCATCTTTGATAAGGATTTTGTCATCAACAATTAATCTAGAGATTTTGCTAGCAACTTTATGCTTCATAGAAGTCATATGAAAGAATTTAGTATTTCTATCACCGCCTTCCAACTAAATATCCCTAGATCTCTGCCTCTAATAGATATTTTCTCTTGATATAGTGTTGTGAAGTTTGGCTAGAACCTCATCTTCTTCAACCTTGAAAAACATCTTATACCCATCTTTCTGAATTGAGTTTTGAATCTGAACTAATTCCTCCTTCAGCTTACTCTTGGATTCAAAAATATCTCCGAAAACCTTTTTGTTCTAGATCTTAATGTTATCTTTGGTGTTTCTTAATTTTTTGGCAACTTTGAACATTATAGAGCCTTCCACTTTAATATTCCACCATTTGGCAATGGAGTTATCCAAGGAAGGATGTGAAATCCATATTTTTTCAAACTGGAATGGAAAACAACGTTTTCCCTTAACAGAATCAGCAACAAAAGAAATGGGATAATGTTCTGATCCTATTCTGTTAATAATAGACAATGAGCATGTATACTTAAGGATCCAGTCAGGAGTGATAAGGGATCTATCAACCCTTACCTGAATAAGATCACCTCCATCCCTTTGGTTAGACCAGGTGTAGGAAGCTCTAGAAAGATCAACATCAATCAGGGCATTGGCATTGATGAAGTCCATAAGGTCAGTCTTGCTATCCAATTGAGATTGAGTTCCTCCAAATTTGTCAGTTTCTTGCAGTGGAGTGTTGAAGTCTCCCATCAACAACCAACTATCCTAAGAGAAGAGCCCCCTTTTCTGCTGGATTTGGTCTCAAAATTTACTCCTAGCAACTTTAGAATTTGGGGCATAAATGTTGGTAATCACTCATTCCTTTCCTTTAGCAATACATTTAACTTTCATAGAGATAATATTACCATCTTCATCAATCAGATCTCCATCAATAGTTTTCTTATTCCAAAATATGGCCACCCCACCTAACGCCCCATTCGAGCTACTACCACAAACCCCTCCCTATTTGAAGAATTTTAAATTTTCAACTTTTTGCTTACTCATTTTAGTTTTCTGAACCAGATTGATGTCCGGCTTATGATCTCTTATTAAATTCATTAATACATCCTATTTATGGAGACCATTTAGGCCTCGTATGTTCTAGGATATTACCTTCATTTGGAAACCTAGGAGCAGGATTCCTAAATGGATCACTGCCTTTCATAAACTATGTTTTGTTTTCTCTCCTATTCCCTATGCCACTTCATGGTTTTACATCCCTGTGGGGATTTGGAAAGACCAATAATCACTTTAGATCTGGTTCTAGTTTTAACCCCATTAGAACAACCTGTCTTCTTATTTTTCTTTTTTCCCACCCCTATTATCTCTTCATCATCTTCATCTTTATATGAAGATTGCTTGTTATTCCATGGTTCTCCTATTTTCTGAGAAGAGGTGGGCGATTTAGTGCAAACACTTTGAAATAGAGAGTTAAGGTTAGCCTGGGGCGATCCAAACTTGGTATTTTTTCTAGAAAAAAACTATGGACCTTCAAAGTCCTTTGGGAAAACATTATTACTTTTTATTTTTGAATCTTGTAGAGCCTTATGTTGTAATTCATTTATGTTGCCAATCTCACCCTCTTCGAGAATTTCTTCTATGCTTACATTCTCTTCCTCCTGAATCTGTAATACTTCAAATCCATTGGCTATTTTGATCTCAAATCCATTGGCTATTTTGATCTCAAATCCATTATCTTCATTCTTTCTATCTTCCTTCTGAAAAGTATCCTTGGAAGGACTATCTTTCCTGTCATTCATTGTTATATGTTTCAGATTACTAGGAAGACCACTTCCTCCTTCCACTCTACCCTCCTTATTTTTGTTAATCTTCTCTTTCCAGATCTGTTTAACATGATTTTTAGGCTTCTGAGCATTCTTGGGGTTACTTGGGCAAGCCTTTGCCCAATGTCCAGCTTTCTTGCAAGAAAAAAAAACAAAGGGGAGGGACTCAAACTCTATGGCTTGTTCCCACTTCCCTAGTTTAGAATTTATTTCAATAGAGCTAGGAAGATCCATATTTTGTGAAATATCGACACATATCCTTGCATACACCAGCCTCTTTCATGCTGCTGTCATAGAGTCTATAGCCACAAGCTCCCCGAAGGAGCTGGCGATACCTGAAAAAAAATCCTCCAACCAGAATTCAAGTGGCAAACTAGGCAACTGCACTAAGACCAGAGTAGATTCAAAAAAAGAGTCATTGAGCTCCATATTTGGAGACCATTTCCTTAAGGATAATGAAAATTTTTCGAACATCCATGGTCCACCACTTAGGTTCATTTCCAAATCTTCCCCACAAGAGAAGGAAAAAACAAAGAAATCCCTTGACAGGGCTGAAACATCAACATGTCCTTTCAACCTCCATTTCTCTGAACAAAGGACCTAACAATTTCAATATTAGGTCTTGGTCCAACAAATTTTCCCACTAGAGAGAAATCCATTAGAGAGATACTATGATCTATAACCACATCTGGTACAACAATAGCTAGTCTAGCTATTTTTATATTAGAAATATCTTCCATAGAGGGGAAGGACAATTTACCAATGGGTTTGTTTGAAAAAAGACTATTCCAGAGTTTGAGAGCCTTTGCCTCTGTCGTCTTTTCCAGGTCATCGTTCAAGGTCTTGGGACCCAACTTTGAAGAATCTTCAATATTTTTAAAGACCAGAGGAGAGTCCCAATGCCATGGGTCTCCATCCTTTCAACCATCCTCATCATCCACCATAGATCCCACAACTTGTCCTTGAGCCACAGAGGCAGGAAAACTAGAGGAACCAGCCGCATTGCTCCCTCCATTTGTAGAATTCAAATTTCCCTCTAGCTGTGCTATTCCCTCCATTAACTAAATCAGCAAACTTAGAATGTTATCAACATTGCATGAATCATCTTTTTCATCTTTTCCTATAGTAGCAAATTACTTATTCTTAGCCACTGGCAACTAAAGATTGTTTATATAACCCTAAAGTAACTAATAATTAAGATATATTATTGGTGATTTAATTTAGACTTCTACAATAAATTATAAAATGCTCGTGAATTTGATCCAATCATGTATCAATATTGTGACGGATATTTAAGTTATATAAAATACTAAAATAAATTCTCCTGAGATTTAAATAACACTAAAATAAAAATTTTAAAAAATGTGGCGATTCAGTTTACCTTCAAAGTTGAACTTATTAGTCAAATTTTGATTCCCAATTTTGAAAAAATAGCCAATTGGCGAATATTAGCCACTAAAAAAAACTTGGTTTACATAGTCTAATTATAGACTTGGAAAGGATAGGAAGTTGATAAAATTGGATATATTTTATTTGTCTCATAATATTTATCTAGAAATTTCTTCTTTTGATACTTGTGTTCAAGTTGACTATTCAAATACCCTATCTAATCATTTTTCTATCATTTTCTCTATTTCTCCTTCTCAAGGGTTGTCTTTCGATTCGCAACTCACTTTTAAACTTAATACTTCACATCTCAAGAATCTTGATTTTGTTTCTTGTTTAGAAATAATTTGGAATTATATTCTTAAATCTAATAAGAGTGAGTCATAAGTAGTTTTCTAGTGTAATGTTTTTACACAATATGTGAAATTCCTTTGGTCCTTTGGATGGAAAGATATATTATGAAAGTAATGACAACAAATTTGTGTTTTTCAAAAGGTACGATGTATTAGCTTACTGAAGTATCCATTGTGGATTGTTGTATAGATTCAGAGGTGGTTGACGCAAATGACAGTTTGGATGGAGATCTTTTAATTTGAGAGGAATGGCAGGACTAAATGTACATGCCATTACAGGTTATTAACAAACAATTAATTTTTGTTTTACGTATAATTTTAATTTATTGGAAGAATGTAATATTGTATAGATCATCCTCAAATAAAGCTATCGATACGTAAAGATATATTCAGAAATGAAAAACTTAATGAGCTGGAAAGTATTTTGCATCTTCGGAAAAAATTACAAAAAAGGAGGGAATCATATTTGTAGGGAACAAAGATGTACTTTTCAAGAGAAGGATAATTTACCTATTTGTTAGAGTAGAAACGGTTTTAGATTCAGTCTGAGGAAAGAACTCCTATCGTCTAGACTGGTATATTGCCTTGTATAATAAAGTTGATTGTGATCCTATTATGACGTTTAAAATATTTTATTAGAAGAGATTGAACAACATAATGGATTGAGAAATTCAGTGTCAAGGATAAGAACCTAACTAAATCCTAGTGAATACGAAAGTTGTTGACCAAAAATAATCATAATTTGTAGTTTGTTATTTTTTGTTGTTTTATTTTCTCAATCAGATGAGATAGATTCTAAAATAAAATAAAGAACCTTGTTGATTTCATGTAATGTTTCATACCATTGTATAAATTAGCTGACTATTAATGTTATTTGGCTGTAATTTTAACACGGATTTTACATATCCACCTTTGTATGCATTTAGGTATCTATGAGGATGGAACAGGAGGAAACTAAAAAATTAACATAATCAAAAGCAAAATTGTATCAATATTTTGGTGCATGGATGTTTCTATTAGATTACTTGTAATAGGGATACAAATACAAAAAAACAAAGTTCCAATTTGCGATTGACACATATAACAATCAAGTATGAGGATCATGAAGATTACTTTGAATCTCAAAATATAATCGAAAGATGAGTTCAACTAATGAAAGCCTGAGTAATTAAAAAGAGGCAGTATCTACCCATGCAACGCATCCAAGTTGGTTATCCTTCCACTTAAGGATCTTGTCTCCTAGCATAAAATAGGCTAGTGGATCTATTAACTGTTCAGCAGTTGGTATTGGAAGAGGGCATAATTTCATACTTGGAAAGGTGGAAATAGAAGCGGCAGGAATAAGAGGCGTGTTTCTTGAATGCTTGGCCATTTTATGTTCATGTTGATGAATTAGCTTTCTCAGGTTGCCCTTTATCTTGTTGCTCTCATGCAACAGCTTTGCAATGACACTGTTAATGTCGTCTGTTTCTTTCATTACTCTATGCATTGTAAAAATTTGATTGAATTAATGTGGCTCCATTATGTGAGAACCAACAAATGAAAATAAATCATTAAAATAGTTAATAGAGGACAAAAACCCAGCCAATGTGAAAGAAAATTAAAACATTGTTGGAAAATGCAAAAAAATAATTTATTGACTGGTTACAAGAAACATGAACTGAAAACATAAAAAATTGAAAACTTCCAGGCTAGGAAGAATGAAAATGAAAATAAGAACTGAAATGAAAACAAAAGAAAATCATACATATGAATTTCATTTAATAAATTATACATTTCCTTTACATTTCAAAAAAAGTCAAATTAGAGAATATCCATACATTCAGTAAAAAACAAACTCAGTTAATACTACAGAAGGAAATGTCATCTAGCCAGTTAAAAAAATGTACGTTGATGACCTTGAGACAACCTATTGTATGCGACCTAAATGATGCATTTCAACAAAGTTCGTTTTGCAATAAAAAAGTCACTAAACAGATATTTAAATACAACAAACGGGAAAGGAAACCATAATAAATGTAAATTTGATTGTTAACTATGTAATTTTTCTAATATTCATTGCAAGATTTCAGTTACTCTTTGTAAACCTCAACCAGTTGAAAAATTGTACAATAAATCAAGTGAGAACAATACAAAAGAATATTGCAGATTTAGATTAACCAATTTTCATTAGTTATCAATTACTAATGGTGAATTGTTCTAGAGAAAAAATTATTGATGGAAATAGTCTATGCAAACATTCACTTGTCCAAGTGTCCTTTCCCCGAACACATGAAGACAGCTTGGAATAGCTGCCAAATGATAGAAAACAAGCACGCTAGAATGTCTTACACTCTGGCAACACGTGACCAGCGTCGGGATCATAAGATGTGTGCCGACCGATGGAGACAAACCCAAGTATGGCTGCCACCAACACGTCACCAATGTCGGAGGGAAAAAATGCTGACCACTGGAAACTAAGCGGGTTGGAATGGCTTACACTTCGGTGGGCAAAAGCTCCCACTAAACACCTATCGACTTAATTGATATGCCCAAAACATAATTATAGAGGGCCATATGAGGTTCATGATCAATAACAAAGTTAGGCAGATAAATGTATTGTATAAATGTTTATAGAGGGTCATATGAGGTTCATGATCAATAACAAAGTTACTCAGATAAATGTACTGTATAAATCTGTAGGGTTGTGGCTAACTTTGTTATTGATCATGCACCAATTATGAACCTCTATAATTATCTTTCTTTGTATGTATGCATAGCTTGAAGTTACTCCTGCCTATTGAAAGTAGATTGACAGGGCACTACAACATTGTACTTTTCAACTATTGTGGCATAGTGCTATGGTTTTGTGTTATCTGTTATTCTTTCCAAAGTAAGCTAATTTTGGTTTTATTGCGATTAGTTTTGCACTATTTTTTTGTTTGCTAATCTCCCTGTCATTGTTTTTCTTTTGTAGGTTGTAGTTCTTTTAGCTTGTAGGGTTCTGTGGTGGTTGACGTCCACCAGTTTAATGCCTTTAACCTGGGGGTTGTGACGTAGTGTAGGGCCATTACAACAGTATAAAACTTTGTATAATTATCACTAAAAGCTTATTGATTTAATTAATATGCCCAAAACATAATTATAGAGGGCCATATGAGGTTCATGATCAATAACAAAGTTAGGCATTTAAATGTATTGTATAAATCTTTATAGAGGCTCATATGAGGTTCATGATCAATAAAAATGTTACTCAGATAAAAGTACTATATAAATCTATAGGGTTGTGACTAACTTTGTTATTGATCATGCACCAACTATGGCCCTCTATAATTATCTTTATTTGTATGTATGCATAGCTTGAAGTTACTCCTGCCTATCAAAAGCAGATTGACAGGGCACTACAACATTGTACTTTTCAACTATTGTGGCATAGTTCTAAGGTTTTGCGTTATCTGTTATTGTTTGCAATGTAAGCTTATTTTGGTTTTATTGTGGTTAGTTTTTCCCTAATATTTTGTTTGCTAATCTTCTCGTCATTGTTTTTCTTTTGTAGGTTGCAGTGCCTTTAGCTTGTAGGTTTTTGTGGTGGTTGACGTCCAATAGTTTAATGCCTTTGACCTGTAGGGTTGTGACATAGTGTAGGGCCATTAAAATAGTATAAAACTCTATATAATTATTAGTATATTATCTACCTAACTTTTTTATTGACCATAATCGACTATTAATGTTTTGAATATATATTATCTGCGTAACTTTGTTATTGACCATGAACCTCATACGGTCTTCTACAATTATGTTTCTAACTAGTTGAAAATTTTTGATAGGAAAACCTAGACTAAAGAGAATAACATGTACATTAATGATCCTCATTAATATTTGCAGGTTGCTAGTGCTTTTACATTTTAGGGTTCTGTGGTGGTTGACATCCAACACTTTAATGTCATTAATTTGCAGGGTTGTGGCATACTGTAGGGCCATTACAACAGTATAATACTCTACATGATTATCAGTATATTATCTGACTAACTTTATTATTGGTCATGAACCTTGTATGGCCCTCTATAACTATGTTTTTAATAAGTTGGCATATTTTTATAGATAAAACATCATACTTGTATGAAGTATTTATCAAGAACCTAAAATAAAAATGTTTTCCCCTTATGTGGAGATTCCTATTTCTTAGGAAGGCTTAAAATTTGATAATTAATAAAAATAAGAAAGGAATAAGTATATTCCTTAGATAGTTCCGGAAGTAGAACATTAACATCCTATCTGGAGACTAAGTACAACACAAATAATAATAATATGTTTTTAAGACCAATGACATGCAACAAAATTAAATAAGGTGTATGTTTCAGGTCATCTAACATTCATCTAATTTTTTTTCTTTTTCGTAAAGATTTCAGTGGAGAAATTCAATAGCAAGCATACATGAGTTGACCATGTGTTTTATACTTGAGAGTGTGTTTTATTGGACAAGTTTATGCATTAGTTTGACTACATCACCACTTGAAGGCTATGAAACATGGTATCTTGGCACCATTCCCTAAGACAATTGGAGCACTTTTTAAGTCCAACCCGAAGTTAAATAAATTAGGAACATGTTATTATTTTCCCTAAATTGATAATTCAATTTTCTCAAAGGTTGGGATAACTTCTAAAGATAATGCAACCCATTTTAATTTTTTTTGGCATCCATTTCGAACACTAACAAAAAAGAAAGCCATTAATTGGACTACATAAGAAGTCGAACAAAACCCCTTCCTTGAAATTTACTCATGGCCCTAATTCAAAAAAAATTTATAAACCCTATAAAATTTGAGAAAGGATTCTAATTAGAAAATTCCTCTACTAAGAAACATCAATCATTGTGGAAAAATACTGGAAATGCAAATTTCAAATAAATTCCACACATTCTGTACAACATAAACATCAGACACTCATTCCTTGGACAAAATTGTAATTTGAATTCACATTAACAAAAAACCAAGCGATTAATTGCACTGCACAAGAAGACAAACAAAACCTTTTCCTTCAAATTTACTCATGACCCTAATTTGAAATAAATTTATAAACCCTATAAAATTTTAGAAAAGGATTCTAAAAGCATAAATTAAAAACTAGAAAATTGCTTACCTTTGAAGCATTCAAAAGAAGCTTACATAACATAAAAGCCTAGCACAACGTCACAACCATGCAGATTAATGGCATTAAACTGTTGGAAATCAACCCAAACCAAACCCTAAAAGCTAAAAGCACTCCCAACCTGCAAACAAAAGCTAATGACAGGAAAATAACAAACCGAAAAGAGGTCAAAACTAAGCTGAATTAAACAGAAGGAACCTTACTTTGCAGAGAAACAAAAATCAAACACTAATAAAACCAAAAGAGACTTACCTTGCAGAGTAACACACTTCGCGACAAGAAAGTGACAAATCACACAAAATCCTAGCACTATGCCACAAACCTGTAGATTAATGGCATTAAACAACATTCAGTTTTGAATTCACATTAAAAGAAAACCAAGCCATTAATTGCACTGCACAAGAAGTCAAACAAAACCTCTTCCTTCAAATTTACTTATGGCCCTAATTCAAAAAAATCTAAAAACCCTATAAAATTTTAGAAAGGATTCTAATTACAAAATTCCTCTACTAAGCAACATTAATCAAACAAAATTGCAATTTGAATTCACATTTACAAAAAACCAAGCGATTAATTCCACTACACAAGAAGATGAACAAAACCTTTTCCTTCAAATTTACTCATGGTCTTAATTCGAAACAAATTTATAAACCCTATAAAATTTCAGAAAGGATTCTTAAAGAATAAATTTAAAACCAAAAACTTGCTTACCTTTGAAGCATTTAAAACAAGCTTACCTTGCAGAGAATAACAAATAACATAAATGCCTAGCACAATGTCACAACCATGAAAATTAATGGCATTAAACTATTGGAAGGCAACCCAAACCGAACCCTAAAAGCTAAAATCCCAACCTGCAAATAAAATCCAATGACAGGAAAATAACAAACACAAAAGAGGTAAAAAATAAACCAATTAAAATAGAAAGAACCTTACTTTGCAGAGAAACAAAAATCAAACACTAATAAAACCCAAAGAAAATTACCTTGCAAAGTAACACACTTCATGACAAGAAAGTGACAAATCACACAAAAGCCTAGCACTACGCCACAAGAGAATAATAGATGGCGCGAAAACCCTAAGAATTCCATAGCAAAATTCAAGGAGATGACAGTTCACGGTTAACCCTAACAAGGCGATAACTTGCAGAGCAAAATAATTGACAAAATAAAGACAACGAAAAAGCAATTAGGGTTAGGCGGTGAGTATACCTTTCTTGTAGAGATGACAAAAAGTTCAAGATTTGTGCCTATCGATGGAGACAAAGACAACTACACTCACCGGGAACACGTCACCAATGTCGGGACAACAAAGAGTTTGGGATTCCTATCGACCAACGGAGACAAGCCCAAGTACGATCGCCGCCAAAACATCACCAGCACCAAGAAAAAAAACCAACCATCGGAAACTAAGCATGCCGGAAAGTCTTACACTTCGACAGGAAAAAGCCCCCACTAAAAAACTATTGTCTTAAAAAGAGTCACTTTCTTTTAATCATTCTGTGCCAATATAGTGGATTTTTTTATATAATAACATTTTATTTAGTGGATTAAGAATCAGATTACATCAACCAAATAGCTAGAAAAAAATAGCTTATCAGCTGTAACAAGGGTGTTATTGTTGAACTACAGAGAGCATTATTAATAAAACAGTTGTAACAACATCATTATAACAACAGGAAAAAAGAGGACAATACTCTAAAAGTTCATGTACAAGGCATCATTACCAAACACAATCAAAATTAAATATAATTTGGACATTGTTGATCAACACAATAGAACTCTCCAAAGGTAGTAGTAGAGAGACAACTGATGGCAGAAGACTGGAGCCAACCAGATCCTTCAATGGTGCTAACTTCCTTGTCAATAAAGTTGTACCAAAGTCTTTCCTCATGCTTTCATAAAAATCCATGTTTAATCTGCTTTCCAATCCAAAGAATGTTAACCAAGCTCATTTGCATAACCAATTGTTGCAGCATGTTCCATTGCCATCAATGTATGCAACTATTGAAGAAAATCATGTCCTTTGCTATTAGAAAAACCCTTTGGCTGAGAATGTTGCAAGTTGACTATATGGAGAGGCAAGTTAGCACAAATCATATGTTTCCAATTGAAGAGGGAGGATGGTGCGACAAAAAAATGCAAGACAATGAAGTTTCTAGAAACATTTGAGGATCACTTGTCTACATGTGTGGGATATGATATCCAAGGAAGTAGATTCACCAAGAAGATTTGTTTTCCAAGGATAAGGATTAGAGAATAAAGAAGGAAAGAGATGAACAATGAATGCCATAACCTATGAGCATGGGTACAAAACCAAAGAGCATGCTTCATTGATTCTTTACTAGAACAAAATGGACAAGTAAGCAGAGGGGAGACAAACTTGAGGTGAGTACCAATGGGGAGCTTGATGTGCAACACTCCATGCTTAGAGCTAAGATTGAGCATTCGCTTTGGATTTCTATATTTGGTAGCTAAGCTTGTTCCACTGAGACCAGGGAAAGTTGCAATGCCACTTCCTATTGAGTCAAGGGAAAATGGATATAGGTGGGATGAGTTGTTTATAAATAGATCGGAGGGGGAAGAAGTGAATGCTTTGAGCATTAGGCCATCTCCAACCATTCAAAAAATCAAGGGTTGCGAGATTAAACTAAGCTTTAAGAAGAGGCCAGGATTTCCATTGGAAGGTGAAAGAGTCCTGTAAATCTTGAACAACTTGAATGCCTTTTATAAAGAGGCACTTCCCTCTAATCCTTTTAATAGTACCAAGTGGGCTGCCATTTTTCTTAACCAATCGATTCCACCAAATAGAAGAGTACGGAAAGCTTAAACCATGACTGAGGGACTGATCAAACCAAATAAGTTTTGTAGAAGCAGTTTGCCTAGCCTTCCTAATAGAATTAAAAGGAGCTAGCCCATGGGTTTTCAAGTATTGAGCTAATAGAATCTTGTCATTCCAGCTAACACTTTCCCAATAGAAGCCAACTAACGCAGTTTGGATACGATATCTAACCAATTCTTTCCAAGGAGCATCTCCCTCCAATACACTAATAATCCAATACATTGAGATGACACTAAAATAAACTAAAAATAAAAATTCTCTAATGAATGAGAGAATTCTTCTTTATTTATATATGCAACAATTAGCTAATAAAATTATCTTTTCTACCTATGTTTATGTCTCGTCTTGATGGTTGTTTTCCAAAATGTGTTACAACAAGCTTACTCAGCTAATTTGAGGCTTTTTGTGGGAAAAAGGGGAAAACAAAAGAGATATGTCAATCTCAACTTGGTTTTGTTGTATTCAACCTAAACATCAAGGTAATTCTTCCTTTGAGTCTTATCTACATTTTGTTTTCTCTCCACTAGAAAAATTTTCATATAACTCTATACTAATTTGTCTTCTAAGTGGAGAACTATTAGGGAGAGGAACTCTCTACCTTTACTTCCATTCCCGATTACTTAAATTGTGGTCCCTATCCCTCTCATTCTCAAGGGATATTGAAATTCCCTAACAGATATATTTATCTTTCATCTAATGCTATGCAAAGTTCAAGATCTTTTTCAAATGCTTCAAATGACAATTTGAGTAATGAATAATTTATTTTCTCTTCTAACCATTTTGGATTATTACCACAAGAGGATGAAATTATGACCTCTCGTTCATCATGAATTGAAATTTTTTGTCTTGGAATATTACAGGGTATTCTCATCTTTTACAAAATTTAAAATTTAAATATTCTTTGTTGAAAGTGAAACCAAATTTGTTATTCTTACTTGAAGTTAAAGTAAGTAATGATTGCTTTGAATCATTTATTTTTAATTTGTTGAAAGAAGATGCATTCTTCCATACAAATAATAAAGATGTTAGTGGTGGTTTTGTGATTGGAATGTCTCCTTGGATTTTTAATTTTGTTAGTGATAAAGGTGAGGAACCTTCACATAGTTGTGTGTGGGCCCTTACTTTTATTAATGGACAACTTTTAGGATTTTTATCTATATATACCCCTAGTAATCCAAAGGAAAGAGTTGATATGTGGGATTGGATGTATTTAAATGTCTTCATAATATCGATTGAGTGTTAGGAGGAGATTTCAATATGGTTTTAATGTCATAAAATTTTTACTTAGTTTAACTTATTTCAAACTCAGATGTGATGAATTTGATAAATAATTTTTTTTTTTTTCAAAAGTAGATTTGAGTAGTTGATCCCATTTACAACAAAATTTTCTAGTCATTCCAATAATTGGTTTACATTAGTGATAACTTTAAGAAACCCCCTAACAAAAAATTGTATAAAAGCCTGGCAAATATTTCATTTTATTTTTTTTAAATAATATTTGTAATTGGTGAATCTTTCCTTTTTTAAAAGAAAAATATTTATTTTATTGGCAAATTTTTTATATCAATTTTTTGGTAGAAAATATTGGTGAATCTTGGAATATAATAAGAGTATGTAATAATTACTACTACAAAACCTTTCATTTTAAAAAATAGTTTTTAATAGAAAAATAGAGGTTTGAAGGTGGAAATCATTAACGAGATAATCTAATAGACCTATTTATATTTTTTGAGATGAAATGTACCGACAATTTAAAATACTCATGGGACTAAATTGCTTTTAGACCATTAATTTTCATTGAGGTCAACAATCAAAAAGTGATTTCAACCCCCATAAGCACTACAACTTGTAGGTACATTTTACCTCATGGATACAATCAAGGTCATTAGATTATATTTTAAATCAATGGTTGCAACTAAAAATTGTTTATATAACCCTAAAGTAACTAATAATTATTATATATTATTGGTGATTTAATTTAGACTTCGACAACAAATTATAAAATGCTGGTGAATCTGATCCAATCATGTATCAATATTGTGACAGATATTTGAGTTAAATAAAATACTAAAATAAATTCTCTGGAGATTTAATTAACACTAAAATAAAAATTTGTAAAAATGTGGCAACTCGGTTTACCTTAAAAGTTGAACTTATTAGTCAAATTCTGATTCCCAATTTAGAAAAATAGCCAATTGGTGAACATTAGCCATTAAAAAGTCATTGGTTTACATAGTCTAGTTATAGGCTTGGAAATGATAGGAAGTTGATAAAATTGGATATATTTTATTTGTCTCATAATATTTATCTGGAAATTTCTTCTTTTGATACTTGTGTTCAAGTTGACTATTCAAATACCCTATCTGATCATTTTGCTATCATTTTCTCTATTTCTCCTTCTCAAGGGTTTTCTTTCGATGTCCAACTCACTTTTAAACTTAATACTTCACATCTCAAGAATCTTGATCGTGTTTCTTCTTTAGAAAGAATTTGGAATTATATTCTTAAATCTAATAATAGTGAGTCATAAGTAGTTTTCTAGTGTAATGTTTTTACACAATATGTGATATTCCTTTTGTCCTTTGGATGGAGAATGGCTTGAAAATATGAACATAAAAAATACCTTCAAGGAAAATTAGAACATGCTAGGAGGTAGCTAAATATGGATTCGACTAATGAAAATATTCAAATGTCAATTATTGTCAATGAAACTCGGATGAGAAGACTAGATTATTACAAAGGGCAAGGTGTAAAAACTAGAGCTAAATTACATTGGATGAAGGAAGGGAATATGGGATCCAAATTCTTCTTTAATTATTTCAACTATAGACATAAAAAATATAACTTTTGTTGTACTAGATGAATAACTTGATTACATATAGATTTTTCTGAAATTGTTGTGTTGTTCCAGAAAAATTATGAAAAATTATTTAAATAAGAGAACAATTGGATAGATGTTGAACAAAACTTGGAAGAAAGAATCAAATATTTTATACCTAAGATGATTGGTTGAGGTCATAGCCAATTTCGTAATTGTGTGACCTCTCTAAAAGATTTGGAATGAGATATTTTCTCTATAAAATCTAATAAAAGTCTAGGGTTTGATCGACACCCAACTAAATTCTATCAAATTATGCCGAAACATATTAAGGAAGATTTTTATATGGGTTAGTTTAGAAATAGATGAGGTACTCAAAATTAGCCACACCAATTTTTGGTCCCATAAAATAAATGGTATGTGCATGTTATAGCACACTAGAAAAATAATGAACTCACATTATTGCTTGGCAGTGATCGAGCTATAACATTATTGTGTTATAATGTGAGCATGTTATAACATGTGTGTTATACTGAATTTGAATATTTCAACATTCTTTGAGAATTTCAATACCAGAGAAAGAGGGTGAGAGATATAGTGTGTAGTGAGGGTTGGTAGGGAGGGAGAGAGGGGTAGGTAGAAAGAGAGGTAGAGTAAGAAGTATGAAGGGAAAGGCAAGTAGAGAGAGGAATAGAGATGTGAGAGAGAGAGGTGAGATAAAATTGGAGAGGGAAGAAGGGAGGGGTAGGTTTATAGAGGGAGATATGGAGAATGGAGATAGAGATAAGTAGTGAGTGAAGGAGATAGGTGAGATAGAGATAGAAAGATAGAGATATAGAAAACTAAATATGGAAGGAGGGAGAGAGGAAGAGGTATATTCTAAGAGAAGGAGAAAGAGAGGTGGGGAGGGAGAGAGAGGAGAGAGTTGAGATGTGTAATACCACAATAATGGATCCCAAACTTAGAACATAAAAAATTTGCAAGTTAGGGAACTTTTTTTGTGTTGAGCTTCATTTGAAGATAAACCTTTGTATGAAAGTGCCCAAAGGTTCTTCACCAAATTTCTTATTCAAAGGAACCTTCAAATGAAGGAAAACATTCATTAAAAGGTTATCTTCAGAAGAAGGATTAATTTTATTCATTTTTTATTAATAAAGAAAGACCTTCAAGAGAAGGTGACCTTTACTCAAATGTACTTTTTATTATTATTTTAAAACTTATATGTTGCAAAAAGGACTGAGTAACTATCATTTTACTTTGTCATTTTCACCAACAATTATGAAGCTCTTCACTACATAGTAAAGGTGAAAGGTCCACCTCACCCTATGAAAAATTTGTATCATTATTTTTACCACACGGGTTTATATGAAGGTGTCCATATCAACATATTTTTGTAATTTTTATAGTTATTTCCCTCTACTTCACCCTTTTTCTTTTTTCTATATAGTTAGTTCATTCTCATTTAAATTGACAAGAAATTACTTCATTTTTATTTATGGTGTAATTACTTCATTTTGTCATAAATCATATCCCTTTATAATTTCACACTTGGTTTGTTGGTTTTTTCCAACTAATTCCTCTAAGAACTTCTAAAGTTTAGCCACTTATATTCAAAGGCCATTAATCAATTGCGAACAAACAAGGATTAGCCCTAAAGCTAAATCCTTTTGCATTTCTGATTCCACAAGATCAAGGGGTAGCTCTATAACAATACATAAACATCTATTTCTGATATTAATTAGGGTATTGTGAAAAAAAAATATTCCCATCCTTTGAACTAAGAAAATGTAAAATTCCTTTATGTTTGGCTAATTTTTTTGATTGTATTCTATTCTTTCTATTCTTTCTCTAAGGTTATGTAACCTAAAACTTAAACTACTAGATACATAAAAGGTAAATTTGTGATTTTTTTATTAAAAAATTTG